>NC_139636.1:24142848-24150348 GCF_964638095.1 Poromitra crassiceps
CGCGCGCGCGTGTGTGTGTGTGTGTGTGTGTGTGCGCGCGTGTGTGAGTGTGTGTGTGCGCGCATGCGTGTGTGTGTGTGTGTGTGTGTGTGTGTGTGTAATCTCGCTGACTGTGTATGTCTGTGCCACAGATAAGACAGGGGACTGGGGGGCCCTCTGTAATGTAAGCCTGGCTGGCTGAATGTGTTGACATAGCTTTAATTCAGTTTGATACCAGACACCAGTAGTCTGTCTGGGCCTCTGAGCACAGGGGGTGTTAACCTCTCAGAGATTCTCAAAATACACAAACACCAAGCACGACTGGCCAGGGGGGATTAAAATAACTTTTATGAGTGCCATGCTCATATATACTGTCGTTTCCACACTTGGCTTCAGTCAGCAATATAACTTATTCAAACATCGCAAAGGGCCACTTTAATGATGAGCAAACAGTTTGGTTTCACAATCTATTAGATGTGTGGCTGCAGATATGATTAGAGTCACATTTAGACCTCTACAATGGCAGTGTTCCGCTGTGCATATCAGAGAAGCAATAAAGTTATATTAATGGGAACAAACCAATAAACATCTTGTACTGGGTAACACAGCAATTTATGGCCGTGGCTATATGTTCTGCTCCTTTAACCTTAAGCAGATTGCTAATGTGTTAGACTATCTGCCCAGTAGTGTGTTGTCAGGGCTAGGGTGGCACAGCCTGGGCCTTCAGTAGTGTGTTGTCAGGGCTAGGGTGGCACAGCCTCAGCCTTCAGTAGTGTGTTGTCAGGGCTAGGGTGGCACAGCCTGGGCCTAGTGTGTTGTCAGAGCTAGGGTGGCACAGCCTGAGCCTTCAGTAGTGTGTTGTCAGGGCTAGGGTGGCACAGCCTGATCCTTCAGTAGTGTGTTGTCAGAGCTAGGGTGGCACAGCCTGGGCCTTCAGTAGTGTGTTGTCAGGGCTAGGGTGGCACAGCCTGGGCCTTCAGTAGTGTGTTGTCAGGGCTAGGGTGGCACAGCCTGGGCCTTCAGTAGTGTGTTGTCAGGGCTAGGGTGGCACAGCCTGGGCCTTCGGTAGTGTGTTGTCAGGGCTAGGGTGGCACAGCCTGAGCCTTCAGTAGTGTGTTGTCAGGGCTAGGGTGGCACAGCCTGGGCCTTCAGTAGTGTGTTGTCAGGGCTAGGGTGGCACAGCCTGGGCCTTCAGTAGTGTGTTGTCAGGGCTAAGGTGGCACAGCCTGGGCCTTCAGTAGTGTGTTGTCAGGGCTAGGGTGGCACAGCCTGGGCCTTCAGTAGCGTGTTGTCAGAGCTAGGGTGGCACAGCCTGGGCCTTCAGATGAAGTGTTGGTTACTCAATATGAGCATGTCTTGCAGGTCATAAGCCTGTCACTGCCAGAGTGGGTTCCTTTTACTGCCACACTGGCGATAATCAGCTGATGCTGGCTGTCAGTGGACGTGGCCGCAGGACAGACAGGGGACAGACTCGGAGGACACACGATCGCCCTGCTGACAAGTATCCCTAACCCCAGCTGCTCTGGCGGCTCTTCTGTCATGTGGGAGGAGCGGGGGGGGGGTAACGGCTTGAGGGGGAGGTGGCAACAGGCCCCCCGCTGAGAAGGGGAGAGGGAGAGAGTCTTATGAGAGTACAAATTTCAGCACCCCCACATTCCTGTGCACTCCACCCCTCTCAGCATGCACGCCCCTTCCCCCCTCCCTTCCTGGCTGCAGCGCCTCACACAGAGTGCTGGGCACAGGCTGGAGGATAGGGCTTAGCAACCACAGGCCCTGGATAAGCCAACAATCAGGTGCTACATTGTTTAAGAGTGTTAGCTTAGATTAGACTGCCATTGTCAAATGTCACAGTATCCTTCCAAATGTGTCCTTCTTTATATATATATTATTATCCAAATAGAATGAGACAAAGAACTCAGAGTCATGCACATGATTCATGTGGGATTGTTCCTGGGCAAATTACTTTGGCAAATCTTTTTTTACAAAAAATAACTTTGCAACTAGGATATTTACTTCAGCTGTACGAGTCCCTCAACTCTCCCAATCTTCTCTCTGCACTCAGGTGGCAGTTTTCATTTGGATTCAGCAAAGTGAGGTGTTGGGTAATGTTCCCAGCTGTAAATAACCCCCGAAAGCATCCAGAACTTAAATATAGAATTGGGTTGCTTGGAAAGCTATGCATTGCCTTGAAAAGTTCACCCCCCATTAATTAGTGTAAACTTAACTGTGGCCCCTTATAGACACGGTGTACTAGCTGCATGCCAACCTACATGCTGACATGCTCAAATGATTCTACATCAACACACAAGTGGCAGGCTTCATGTTGTATATAGAGAGCTGAGTCTATACGAGTGTGAGAGCACACTTCCCCCGAGGGATTTGACCCCGTCTACTTTGACTGGCAGGAAAATGACTCAACCAGAATCTTCCTTCCAAGAAATGTGCTCATGTCTGTCAGAGCAAAGAGCAGCTGGCAGAAGTCAAGACAGGAGATCAAGTCAGCTTTAAGTGTTAGAATAAGATCCTCACGGCTCTCCGTGCCATTTAACAGCACAACAGACGCTCTCACTATACACACTCATTAGCAAACCAAGGACTTGTTGTTACTGTACAGTACAGAGGGATCGCCTGCTGTTCAACGAGACGTCCTGTATTTAATGCCTACTAATGCTTTGATTACACTGGTAGACATCCTACTCAAAGGAGGCTCTGATTGGCAGATAATACATTACAGTTGAGGCATGAAACAAGTTTTCATAAACGGGAATAATTGCAGTCTGGTTATCTCATCATATTCCATTATCCATCCTCCACCCAGTATGGGATTGAAATCTTACTCTGATGGCCCCAGGGGTGCGTCTCCAGCCCCTTCTGGTACGACCTCTACACCCACGACTGCGTGGCGACTCAAACTTCGAACACCATCGTGAAGTTTGCAGACGACACAGCGGTCGTGGGGCTGATCTCGGGGGGCGACGAGACGGCCTACAGAGAGGAGGTGGGGGCCCTGGAACAATGGTGCCAGGACAACCACCTCTCTCTGAACGTCTCCAAGACCAAGGAGATCATTGTAGACTACAGGAGGGGGGGGGGGGGGCACACACCCCCCAATCACCATCAACGGCACAGTGGTGGAAAGGGTGGACAGCTTCAAGTACCTGGGAGTCAACGTCCACCAGGACCTGACTTGGGCCGGCCACACCGCCACTGTTGTCAAAAAGGCCCAACAGCGAATACACGGACTCAGGCGCCTGAAGAAATTTGGGCTAAGGCCAGAAATCCTTACGGACTTCTACAGAGGCACCATTGAAAGCCTGCTGACTGGCTGCTTCACCACCTGGTATGGGAACTGTACCACCATGGACCGCAGGGCGCTACGGAGAGTGAGACGCGCGGCCCAGCACGTAACAGGATGTGAGTTGCCAGAACTGCATGAACTGTATAAACAGCGGTGCCTCAGGAGGTCCCTGAAGATCATCAAAGACACAAACCATCCCCACAACAGCGTGTTCTCCCTGTTACCCTCAGGGAGAAGATACAGGGTTCCAAAAGCACGCACAAATCGCTTGAGAACAGTTTCTTCCCGCAGGCCACGAGACTCCTTAACATACACAAATAGTGTAGTAGCCGTACTGTACCATACTGTAGCTGCTACCATTAAGTATGTCTAATGTTTAATTATATGTTTAATAAGGAATATGCTATTTGCACCTGTATGTCAAATACGCCGAATTTAAAACGCCGTGTTTAATTGTATGTTTAATAAGGAATATGCTATTTGCACCTGTATGTCAAATACGCCGAATTTAAAATGTTTAAGCACGTCTAAAGTATGCACATGACATGTGCACCTATGTGCAGTGAATATGCCACTGTCTCTGACTTGTCTTATCACTATACTGCCTTATTGCTTGTTGTGTCTCTTGTTGTTTTTGCACTCATATGCCCTGTTACATTTGTACTATGTTGTAAACAGAGTCCACAGCACAAGAATTTCACACGTGATACTTGTATCATGGAGTGACAATAAAAATCTTGAATCTTGAATCTTGAATCTTGAATCTTGAATCTTGAATCTTGAATCTTGTCTCCTTCTGCAGATCTAGAGCTTGTTTAGACACCTAACTAACCCTAACCCTCTGCATGAAATGGCAAACTTTTGTTGCGGCTTGGCCTTTTGATCCACGGTCATACGACAACCTTGTGATAACAATCCTCGTGCAGACGGATCCGCGAAAAACGATTGTAAACGCTGTATCCGTCAAGGGAAACTGCAGGAGGTGAGGCATTCCCACATGACAAAGACTCATTACCAAAGCCCAGGTGACCTCAAAGCTCAAAGCCAGTTGAGACTAAAGGGCAGTTTAGAGTCCGGCGATTTATCATAGCCCGACGGGCATCGCTGAACGTGACGTCCATTCCAGTATCGCTCGACGCTGATTTTGGGCGCTATCGCTCGTAAAAAGTATAAACACCTAGGAGATAGGAGAACGCATCGCAGAGGCGCAGAGCAGGATGTGTTGTGATATTTTCACATGGATTAATGCCGGGCGGACAGACAGAGAAGCTAGCCAGTCAAGGTATAACGTTACCATTTTGATTGCAACATTACAAAACTGTCTATCTGCTTGCTAACATGCTGTATGATTATCCATGCTAACGATGTGATAGCTGTTACTTACCGTCTGTGTTGAGAATGTCTGCTTTCCAGGCATTTGCCTTTTTAACAGCATCTTTATAATCTGCGCGGTCGTTAGCCCAAAGGCACGGGAACCGTGTCCTTGTGTTTATTAAGTTTTCAACAAATATGTGATCTTCTTCCATTGTTAATTCAACTAGCTAGCTAACTAGTGGTTTCAGAAACTGCAGTAGGAGAGAAACAAATGATGGTTGTCATGACAACGAAGCTAAAGATGGGGTCAAAGTTGAATCCAGATGAAGTCTTGACGATGGTCGCAACGTTCATCACAACGATGGGATATCGCCCGTCGCTGGAAGTATAAACATTTGTCGTTATCACCGACGATGGAATGTGATCATGGTCGGTCGCAACGACCATAAATCGATGGACTCTAAACTGCCCTTTAAAACTGCCCTTTAAGGGCAGTTTAGAGTCCAGCGATTTATGGAGAAGCTGGTAGCTCGGAGAAGCTGGTAGCTCCGAGAAGCTGGTAGCTCCGTTCCGCGCGCAACAGGGAACCGTGACAGGATCCACTTGAAAAGGTGGTCTCGGGAGCGCGTTGGCGTGCAGCCGGCACAGAACACTTGCGAGTGTGAAAGCCAACCGTTCCGAACCACATAGACAACACACGGCGAGGATAAACTCCAGGCATAGTTGATGACGCAAGTGCACTCTGTTCCGTTTCCGAGCGTGGAAGAAATGTTGTAATGTGAAAGCTGACCAGCGGGGGAGAGGGGGGGGGGGGGGGGGCAATCGTTCCCTGGTGTGGAATGGAACGGAACGAAACGAAAGCAATTGTTCCCAGTGAGAAAGCACTCTAAGACATCTACATGCTAGTTATACAGTACTATCGGGAATATGGCAAATAGGCTAATCTCCCAAAATGTTGGCGTATCCCTTTAATGCAGAGCTGGAGAAACCTCTCACTGACTCCACCCACCTCCCTGCTCCTCCTCCTCTCCCCCCGCACGATGGTGACTGTTGAGGTGTTGAGTGTTGATGTATGCATGTCCTCTCACATGCAGCAGTTAAATTACCAGTGAAGAGCCCTGGAGAGCAGCGCTCTCAGGCTCCATGCTCACTCACTCCCCCATCAGAATGAATTAACACTCGTATGCCACCTCTGATTAAAAAACTCATTCAGGGGAGATTTGTAATCATTTGTCTATAATGAATTCTAAAAGCCCACACCCCCAATTACCACCTGGCAATGACCATTTTGCCCAGGTAGAGAGGTGATCTGAAGTGCTAGATGCAAATCTAATAATTGGTTTATAATTTGACAATCTACAATATATTCCCTTTCTGTGGACTGTGATCTGATTGACTTTACACTGACACAGTAAACTTGCGAGGCAGCTGGATTCACGCGAGATCATAAGATCACGATCACACAACAAATCCATCTTGGCACGCTCCAATCTATCGGTTTGAATCCGAACCACCAGTGGTCCGCATCAAACAGCGTCAGCTACGGCGGGCTTTAGGTGTGAGTGACGCCAGCGAGAAGCGAGCCCGTCATAGATGGTGATAGACAGATGGTTCATCCAATCACCCGCCAGGTATTTTTTTTGTGAAAGTGCCTGCGCCTTTGAATCGGTTTCCCGAGTGAGTTCCCAGATGGTTTTATTTGAAATAAACCATCTGGCAGCATCAGGTTGCTGATACAGTTCAGTAAGCCAAAATATCACATTGCTAATGATGACTGAAGAAAATGTTCCTCCGCGATCTGTAAGTGATCCTTAGCACTTAAATAGCTTCACTTAAATATTGACATAAGAAATTATCACCTATAATCCTTCTCGGTTTAGGTCAGGTGACTATTGACTACAGTGCCACGCTATCCTCAAAAAACCCTTTTCTCTTCAAATCCCCAAACTTTCCTTTAACCTTAATCTATCACCTCGGTTATCCTGCATGATTAATTGGAGGCCTTAAATAACCAAGGCAGGCTTGATTAATCGAAAAGGGTGAGGTGTTGAGATCTGGCCCTACAGTGAATGTGCAGAGCCAGCACAGAGCCAGCACAGGCCTCGTACTTCTGTGGCCACTGCCATCTGTCTCCCGATGGGACTTGCTCCTCCACAGCGCCCCTAGCGACCACACGACTACATTACCAACACATCTCTGACACATATAACACAGATGTCCTGCTGGTATAGGGAGTCCTGGGTTCTGGAGACTCAGCATACTGTTTTACCCACGATTAAAATAACAACATACGCTAATGCTTCACTGGCAGCTAACTCTCTCGGATTATAAACATTTCTGAGCACCAATACATAAATTGATCACTGCATTATTGTAGAATAGTATAGAATAGTACACTCTGATGAAAAGGGAAATGACATGACGCTATATGATATTAGCTGAGTCATAAACAAGCTTAAAGACCCCCTCCACTCATAAATGTGTTATTCTTCTTGTTCCTTCAGTTCAATGTGTGAGCTTCACTGTGAAGAGTTTGACACTAGAAGGCTGTATCCACAATTGTCTGCTGAAAGTGGAAGGTTTCTCTGTGCTCACTGAAAGGGCGATTTCCTACCAGCATTCAATTCATTCATTCAATTCATTCAATTCAAACCTTTATTTAACCAGAAAATAAAAACCCATTGAGACCGAGGTCTCTTTTTCAAGGGTGATCTGGCCAAGAAGGCAAAAGCACGTTTCACGTCGTACAAAATACACAAGTACAAATACACTATACAAAAATTTCTGTCATTTGACCACCATCAACTCAAAATGGAGAAAATTTAAGACAAATAGAAATGATCTAAAAGACCAATGCAATAAAACAGTACAATCAAAAGCATGCCTCATCAACATGAGAGACAGCTAGT
>NC_139636.1:24152848-24232848 GCF_964638095.1 Poromitra crassiceps
TCAGGAGACATAATACATGTCACAGCCTACAATAATGGTTAATTTGAAATCATGTAGCGCCCCTCTCTCTATTGCTGTCTCTCTCTTCTCCCTCCCCCTCTCTTTCACTCTCCCACTCTCTCTCTCTCAATCCATTCATCCTAAAAATGGTTTTCATCGTCTTCTTCTTTTTTGTGCGCCTCCGCCCCCAACGCACCCCATATGCCATTAGTCCCATCCCTCCATGCTCTAACGACCAAATGCATTTCTTAGATTTTCTCTGTAGCAAACCCTTATTATCCTGGAGCTAATGTTTTAAATTCAATTGCAACAATCCATATCCAGGCCAATTTGCTGTGTCCCTTTTAAAGGGCGGCCCTCCCAACACTAGCTTTGGCAGAGTACATCTGTGGAGTGAAGATAAAAGCAGCTGGCTCACCGTATATACGAGCACGCCATCCAAAAGCAACACAGCATTTATTTATGCACAATATGATCGCATAGAATGTCTCAACAATACACAACCACCCCCCTCTGCACATGTATAAAACACTAACGTAAATCAAATGTGTACAAAATACACATGCATTCGCACATACACACATGTTCATCAGTACACCCACACACCTGCACCCCCCTATAACTCTCTCTCTCTCTCTCTCTCTCTCTCTCTCTCTCTCTCTCTCTCTCTCTCTCCCTCCCTCTCTCTCTCTCTCTCTCTCTCTCTCTCTCTCTCATATGACCCGCATTGCACTTTCTCTGCTGCTGTAGGCAAACTGCAGCAGCGTGGCTATTAATGTTTCACAACATACTGTATCTGTGTCTCGGTCTCGTTTTTTTCTTCTTCTCAAGGGCACACTGCCAGAGGGAAAGCGTGGGCGGGGTTTGGTGGAGTGGGGGTGGTGTTCAGACACAGACAATATTTCCCCCCATCTCTCGTGCCTCAATGCTTCACTGCTCTACCAGACTCAATCACATGTGCGGCGGTGTGCTTTCATGAATTAATAACGGGCACTTTGGAGGCCTGGCAGGAGGAACACGGTGACCACACGCTGATGGAAGTTTAATGAGCAGCACGGGGACCGGGCGCTGCCATGGCACCGGCGGGTCTCTGTGCGCACTAGGCCATGTCCCTGGTCCCTCCCCACAGAGCCGCAGTGTTTGGGCTCTCATTACCTAGATAAATATATCTGCCCTCTGGATCAGCCCACAGGCCCCCCCCCCCCCCCCCCGCTCCCTCCTTCTCCACCCCCAGAGATGCTATCACCGCCCCTGATTACTCTGCCCTGCCCTTGGGGACAATGGCTGGGCCCGGGATCACAAGAACACAAACATCAGTCTCAATTCGCTCCCCCTGCTAAATATCCAGCCCGAGCACACAGGAGCAGCTAGCTAGTCTATACAGGCCAGAGCGTGACATAAGTTCAGCGTTGTCCAAGTCAAAGATCACTCAAAGAGCTGTGACTTGGAGTAAAGGTTCAATGGTGTTTCCAATAGGCAATTATCTCAATCGGATCACATTTGGATTCAGGCAGTAGCACAGGGTAATTACAGAGGTCAGTAGCTTAGCGTGCACACACACACACCCTCCTCTCTGTCTGTCTCTCTCTCCCTCCTTCTCTCTCTCTCTCTTTCTCTCTCTCTCTCTCTCTTTCCCTCCCCCTCCCTCTCTCTCTCTTCTGCCTGTCTTTCTTCCTTGCTCAGGCTCTCTGGGGACCGTCAACTGATGAGTCTCTGAGATGCAACACGCTCATTGATTCAAGACCCGCCACAGGCATTGATTTGAAATGGCTGAGTTACCGGGCACAGAGCGCCCTGCCTGTCCTAATGACTAGATCAAATGCATCACACCTCCTCAACTGGCTGCTCCAATACTGACTACATACCAGACCCAATACAATCATACGACTAATTCCCTTTTAGACTGTCGAATGTATTCCGGGCTCCTCATGTCTGCATCGCTATCGTCTGTATAGGATGTGATTTGATCAATGGTCATCACTAGACCATGAATGACTTTTAGCTGAAAAGGCTACAAAGAAATAACTGTGATCAAAAAAAACAGGAAATGCATCATTCAAATAAAAGTATAGTGGTCTGTTTTGTGCAAATTTGTATTCAAAGAGCTTCGGAGGCAGATGTAATATGCACTTGTAATGAAATGGAAGGGCCTCCTTGAATCCCCCGGTGTGGAAGGGTCTCTTCGTTTTCTTGGCTCTTGCTCTCATGTTTATATAACGGTATAGTCTCAATCATTCTCTCCGGCTGGTTGAAGGTTACCAGGGGCAAGAGGGGTAACAAATGGGTCTCTGCGCACCATCTGAGAGCTAGCAGGCTGAAGGCTGGATAATGGCCTGTCATAATGGACAATATAGGCAGAACCCTCCTGGGACCAGGAAACCAAAGAACAAGTAGGCTGAATTATTCATGGTTACCATGGCGGCCCGCACAGCTGCATTACATTAGGCTCTTCATTAGCCGCGGCGTATTCTACAAAAAGCTCGAAACTAAAATATGACCAATATTTCCCCATTGAAGGTAGGCATTATCATAAGCTCTCGAGGGGGTTTATTCCTGCTTAAATGCGCCTGAGTGCTGACCTTCCTCGCCGCCGCAATAATGTGGTGGGGATTAAAATGTGATTCCATCCACGACAAGAGCTCCTCGTGCTTATTCTAATGATGGCTGCACTGTGACAGCTTGGGCTCCTCTGACACTGCAGTCATTTTCCCTAATAAGACACTTAACACAGGGCCTCTCTCCTCTCCTCTCCTCTCCTCTCCTCTCCTCTCCTCTCCTCTCCTCTCCTCTCCTCTTTCTGAATAGAGACACAAGTACTGTAGCTGATGGAAAATTGCAGTCTCGGTTATATTTGTCATTCAGATGGCATTTATAATCTGCAGTATGTCTAACACCTCTTCAACCTCAGGCTGTATGTATGCCGTCTGTATACGCCTACATACAGGGCATGAAATTAAGCTTGCCTGCCTGCCTGAGGCAAGAGATTTAGGGAGCAGGTGAATTCAGAGAATGGGGAACTTGCTAAATTGGCAAATGAGATTGGGCAGCTGATTGTCAATCCCATGCATCAATCTACAACATTAGTTAAAGGAACACTCCGCCCATTTTCAACCAGCTTTGTATCATTAGAACATCAGTAGTATATCAGAAAACTGTAAACGGTTTTGAAGTCTGTCATTTAATTTGACAGTTATTGAGTGTTAAAGTGTGGACCAGTGACATCACTGGTCCTCACTAACTCAAATTAATAACTCATTAACTCAAATCAACTCTCAATAACTGTCAAACTATTCATCATTCATCTAGTTTGACAGTTATTGAGAGTTGATTTGAGTTAATGAGTTATTAATTTGAGTTAGTGTGTTAAAGTGTGGACCAGTGATGTCACTGGTCCACACTTTAACACTCAATAACTGTCCAATTAAATGACAGACTTCAAAACCGTTTACAGTTTTCTGATATACTACTGATGTTCTAATGATACAAAGCTGGTTGAAAATGGGCGGAGTGTTCCTTTAAGGTGCCATAGAGGTTTCAGTGCTTCTCACTCAGTTGCCTGCATTCTATTTCTTCGATTCCACCTTAAAACCCATAGGTTCTTATTGGTTGCCATAGCACCAATGCTCAATCGGGCAGGAAGCGCACTGACTGTAGCTAACTAGTGTCCTCTAGAGAGAGAGTGGCGTCAGCAGAGGACCAAAATGCGAGACTCATTAGCCAATGAACAGCCAGGAATGGGTCTCGCGCTACTTTTGCATGCTAAAATAAAGCTGATAATGTACAATTTGATTCAAGGGATGAAAAACCCTTTCAGAGTACAACACAAACTGTCTATTTTGCTGCAACTCGACAGTGCTGCTTTTTTTTTTACTCAAGAGTTCCAGGACCTTACTTCCTTCCAACTTGAACATTGCATGACTTACAGTGAGCTAGTAACAACATTGGATTTGTATACATTTTAGAGCGTCTTGCTAAACAGTAATATTATAGGCTAGGCCTACTTGGCTAATATGACGAACCTACTGAATCTATGGGTGACAACAGTCAGATGGGGTGGCAGAAATGTCACTCTACTAGCCCAGTGCTAGTAGTGATCTTATAGTGAAAATACTTAATTCCACACCTGCATTATAAATACTATTTACGTAATATAGCCTAGGCCTACTGTTTGGGTACTTTGATGTGCAAGTGCAACACATTGCCTTGTCATAGTGGAAGTGAGCAGGCTGGAGCTCCCTCCTCTGGAGCAGGAGTGAGAGCTGAATACAGCACAGTACATTAGCAGACCTGCTATTCCAGTCATTGACCGCTGCACACACCGCCCATCATTTATTCATGGGGGGCAGTCAGTCAGAACAGGAAGGCTCATGTTGGCCACTGTACCTCCAAACCTGCCAGCTTAGGGCCACTGTACCTCCAAACCTGCCAGCTTAGGGCCGGGCAGACAGTGTAAAGGGTTATACGACCTGGACGCTCACACCCACCTGTCAATTGGCTCTCAATTACCAGAAGTATCTCATGTTACAGCTGCAAAAAGTCTGCTTTAATTTCAGCAGCTGCATGATGGGATATTTGACGTCTCATATTTAACTTAAGAATGCACACACACAGCGCACACAGGTAGATACCACTGCAAACACTCCCAGAGAGATGCAGGCATGCGTGCACGCGCGCGCGCGCACACACACGCACGCACGCACGCACGCACGCATGCAAAACACACACACACACACACACACACACACACACACACACACACACACACACACACATTAATGCGCCTATCCGTTTAGCCAATAGCCACACACATACATGTACAAAGACACCACGGCTCACACACATACTGTATGCACAGACACACATGCGCACACAAGCATGCTGTGTGCACACACACACACACACACACACATGCACACACGAATGCGCCTATCCGTTTAGCCACACACATACATGTACAAACACACCACGGCACACACACACAGACACAGACACACATACACACACACACACACACACACACACACACACACACACACACACACACACACACACACACATACACACACACACACACACACACAGAGTTAAGGATCCATTTTCAGGGGAAGCAAAATGATTAGCACTGCTGAAACATGAGCGGTTATTAAAAAGTCAATACATTGTCATTATAAGTGAAGATTGTTCCCTCAGAGTGAAGATATTGATCCATTCGTGTGCTTACTGGTCATCGACCCGGCCAGTAATTTGCTCCAAAACAGATGTGAGGTATGAGGTTTCTATTCCATGTAGGCCCTCTGCCTCTGTTCTTTTTGCATGAAGAGCTGTGGAGCTTAGCCATCATTGAAACAATGTCCGAGGTCATGATCCCACATCAAAGTCAGAGAAAAGATCATGCAGTCATATAGTGTGAAGTGCTTATCAGTCACTGCTGTCGTGTAACAAAATCCTCACTCCAATATGGGTGATTTTCACGTTTTTACTAAAATTGAGTTTGCATAATGCTCCAGCCTCCATGGCCTTAGGACCATAGGATTGTGTGATTGTAAAAGTCTATGGAGGGCAATTGTTTTTCAGGGTATTAGTTGAGGTTTTTGTCCATCAACAGTGCTGTCTTTCAAAACGTAGCAACAGCAGGGATTTGTGTATATACATGCATATATATGTATGTATGTGTATGCATGAGTATGTGGGGAGGAGCGTGAGAGTTGGGATATGCATATAATATAGGGATGTATGAATTTGTTTATGAATGATTTGGGGGCAGGACTCGATAAGCCTAGGCTTCTTCCTGCCCCTTTTCAAACAGTTCGCCTTTTTTACAGTATGTTTGAGTTTACGTATTTTCCTTTTGATGAAGTCTATCAATCAATCAATCAATCAATCAATCAATCAAATGTTTCCAGAGGCCATCACAAATGAAAGATAGCAAAGAGGGGGGAGGGGACTATCTGTGGACTTTTGCCCCCTGTGCTTTCCCTCAGCCTCAGTGATGATGGGCCAGTTAGTTTTAAAAACAATGCATATTTAATTGGATATTACTTCGATGCAATTTAAATGCACTCCTACTCATGAGAGAGAGACCTTGAAGACTTATGTTTGTTTAATCCTTTGAATTTGTGTATGCCATGTTTCTCGGCAATGTACTAGACTAGAGCAAAACCCAATTTGAAAAGAAAAAATATTTATTATCCCGTTTGAACTGTAAACTCCAGCTGTAGTTTAAAATGATGACTCATTCAAAGCAGTAATCTTAATCCTTTTTTTTACGCAGCTTAGTTCTTAACCAAAAGGAACTTGTGAAATTGAAAGCTGCCATCAATGCAAATAAACCAGAATCTAATACGCACAGAAGGGCAGAATCTAATTCTCATACAAGGGCATTAACGCTGTTCAGCTGTCACAGCAAAGCGATATATTTTTACACCAGCTGAAAAATACTTTGGGTTTTTTCTGCCTTACAGAATGATAACATTTCCAAATTCTGTAGAATGTGAATCCAATAGATGCCAAAGTTGCAAGGAGTGAGGTCACTGTATTTTTACTTTCCCGCACTTGCTTGCTTCCCCACAGGGTGTGCTGTTTTCTTCAAACTCCCTTGGCTTCAATTGAGTGCATCCTCCCCCACTGCTTCTTTGGTCCTGAGAAAACATTGAGTCATTGCTTTAATATGAGGACACCCTGCATGATTATTGTTTTTGCTAAGCAAGCGCGATAATTGTCATGCTCTTTGATATATTGGCAAAACTTTCAAACAGGAAGAAAAATAACTATCAAATAGAAAGAATAGAGGAACGCCAGAATTCACAGTTCTCCAGTGACGAACTGTAAAACTCTTGCAGCAGTCACGGCTCCAGAGATTTGACGGGTGTAACTAATTTTGTAATTGGATTATGAGTGGATGTCACCAAGCCACCAAACAGATTAGCTTGAGTCAAGGCTTGGCCAGTCACATCCAAAGAAACAGACAACGTTTTATTTGCTGTCCACAAAAATGCAAGAGACCTCATGAGAAGCTTTCAAAATAAACATGTGCGATGTTTCAGTTGAAGGGAAACTGAGGGTGAAGTAATTGGAAACATATCTTTCAAAATCTGACTCTCCGTTTAACTCAAATAAACATGGCACAAATGAATGACACATTGGTACTCCTGTTTTGAATAACCCCACTTTGTTTTGTTGTCACTGATTTCAGGGAAACGCTGGCAGAGTCATTGCAGAGGCATTGAGCAGGTCTAAACATTTTGTCGTGCTGATCTATTTTCAATTAGTCGTGTGTGATGATGAATGGAGTGCTGGGAGTTATGGATGAGTTAATTAGCAGTGAGAGCCCATCTCATTAGACAGTGAATGGCATCAGTGCTGAGTCCACAGCATGCTGCCGGAGCTCTGATGACACATTCCTCTATAGGCCTGCTTCAGCAGCCCTCCGTGTTTACTGGACTGTTTATAGGTGGCCAGCTCATCATGATTGAAACAGCTCTGTCTCTCTCTGTCTCTGTCTCTGTCTCTCTCGCTCTCACTCACTCACTCACTCACTCACTCACACACTCACTCACACACACACACACACACACACACACACACACACACACACACACACACACACACACACACACACCATCCCAAGTTTCATCAAACAAAAGGATTATTATCATAACTAACAAAATGCTCTCTAGTTACAAAATAACTTGACATAACGCTAGGCCTACAGAGAGCCAAAGTGGAACGTCACTTCCTGCTTCAGCACTGTACCAGAGATTTTCATCCACCATTTATTTTCCCATAGACATTTCGTAAAATGCTTATAAAAATTGTTTTACCAAACGGTACAGATATATTTAGAAACAGGAGAGATCGCCTCCCTATTACTTTGTGACTGTGACAAGTCGAACCTCCCACATTCAAATGGGGTCGTCTTTATCATGTTTACGACATAAGTCCAACGCCCGAGTTCATGACTTGACTTGTGACGTGTCTTGTGACTTTTTCAGAAAATGGCCATGGACGTGGATGGAAAGTTAATTGTAATTTTAGCCGTATAGAGTTTTTAGTAATGCTTTAGAATACAGCCAACAAGCACAGGGTAAGTACAGGGTAACTTACAGAGTAACAGGGCAAAATCTGAATTTATGGAATAAGGGGGTAACAAATTGAGGACTTATAAAGAACTTATACCGTACATATCTTTGTAACTACCGGGTACCTATTCTTTGTTATACCACCATAGCTATTTTTGTAACTACTGGGTACCTATTCTGTTGTTACAGGGTGCATATGACCTATGAGAAATAATCTTCATTTAAGTTTGTGAGGAATTTAGGAGAATTTATACTGTAGTTTGTTTGTTTTTTACTATCAGCTACCTATTAAATTATTACAGGATATGACTGTCCTAAAACCTAGAATTCTGAAAGGAATTAAAAGATCAATTATACTGTAGTTATTTGTTAACTATCAGGTAGCTATTGTTGTAATGCTGTGTAAAGCCTGGACCCAAGGATGCAGTAGTAGACAGAGTTTTCACAATCCCAACAGGGAAAACGAGCTTCAGGGTTCAGACTGTTTGAACGGAGTTAAAAAAACAAACAGAAAGCCTCCGGGCTAACTCTGGGGACAGGCCGGCAAAACTTGCAAACAAAAAAGTCAATTGGTCAATGAAGCAGACTGAGGGTGGCGGTTCCACTGCTGGAGTCAGGAGGTGGTGAGGATCTGTGGTGTTGACATGAAGTAGCAGAATCAAGACTCAGGACTGACAGTCTGTGGATCAACAGGTTCAATGTGTCGGTAAACAGGTGTATGAAATCACAGATCATTTGCAGACTGATGGCTACCCAGCTCCTATAGGCTGTTGACTCCCGCCTGGAGAACCTTCAGGTCCCCGGCCCCCCAGGGGAAACTTGGTGCAGATTCTGCCCCGCGGTGGACGGCACCTCGGACAGTTCTCAAAACCCGGCGTGGGTTATGCACTGCAGTGGACGGGGTTTCAGCACCTTGGAGAGTACCCAAGGCAGAGCTGGCAGTTGTAACAATTATTAGGCTATTATTACATGTGTGTGGTAGACAGACATAAAACCTAGAATGGATGGACTGGATGACTCAAATACAGGCTCACAAGGAATCTGAGTATAGGCTCCATACCTGACAGAATAATGGCAGAGGGTTTCTTGCCCACTAGATGTGGAGAGGCATCATTCAATCTGGGAATATGCATGATGAACCCTAAGATGCCAGGGCACAAATGACACCCAAGGGCACTCTTCTCAAAAGCTGCCCACAAAGTGGAGACACTCCCTTCACCCCAGACATTAAACCACAGCAAGTTGGCCCCCTCAGAGGCCAATCCCACAGCTGAAAGCACTGTGGAGGACCAGGGTGAAATCTGCCCTGCGGCACAAGACTATTCCACAAAAATGATGTGTTGGCAAGATCAGAGGTAAGGGTGGGATGGCATAGAGAAGCCCCCCTGGTTTAGACGTGGACCAGGGTCATCCTGACACAGAAGGCTGGTCTCCAAGGGCAAGAATAACCAAAGGGAGCAGTGAATTGCTGCCCTTGAGGCAAGGCTCAGATGCTGCGCACCACTTCTGGATGATGTCACTTGTCTCCTGGGGGAGCCTTGTTACTAGCCTGGTAGACCATCCGGTCACGTGAACTCACATTCTCGAAACAGTATGAGTTGACGGATCCACGTGGTTTTAACCAGGCTAGCCTGTTACAGGTGAGGAGTGAAGCAACCTGGTCCTGCTTGCCTGGTAGATGCATTGCCCATAGGCTGACCACTGCAAACCATTTCATTCAAACAGCGCATTGAAACATTGAGCGAAACATGCGTCATGGCAACCTCTAAATGTGTCCTTGCCACCCTTCTTGTCCTCCAATGTATAAACCTCTGGACACGTCACTGGTCCTTCCACGTAAGCCTTTCCTTGATCTGGTGCCAATCTTACTGCAGATTACAGCTTTATCTCTCTCAACTGTCAACTGCCAAGGAGGTGGTTTGCTTTGGGTAATAGGCAAGGGAGGACAATCTACATCATCTATCACGCTTATTTACTTCATTCACAAATGTAAATAACTGCAGGATTATCAATCAAAGCATTGCAGCTAGAACTGCTGCGGACTGCGAGGGGCAGAGAGCTGTTAGCTGAACTAGCTAGGTAGCGCATTTCTCTCTTTTTAATACTTTTTATCTGTTCAGAGCTTGACATCTCACTTGAAGGAGAAACGCTTGAGAATGTTTGTCAATTAAATTAAGTAAGAGCTCAGCAGCTCGATTTAAACTGACATGGTAATTATAGGATTTCTTAGTTTTATGTTTGGTAGTAGCGCTTGTAAAAAATATATATATTATTCATAGCGCCACCCCAGAAGTAGCCCCCACTCATGTGACAGATGAAATTCATAGATGTGGTAGGCTGATATAATCAGCCCAATAATATGGAATAGCCAGAACCATTCAGATTTTCTAACATATATTTTATTATGGTCCGATGCAATTAATGTCCCAAGGGCATGTGTCCAGTGAGGTAGGAGAAGCTATAGCCAAGGTATGAATAAACCTGTGCGTAAGAGATGGCTGAAATCTTCTGTGCACACATTGAATAGTCCAAGTCTGAATATGAACGGCTCAAACGTGTGGATCTCACTCCATGTAAGACCCACGTAACAACACAATCTGAAATGGACTCCATGGTGAATTAATACACAGGTTCATATGTATCTTTTAAATTACTTTTTCACCAATTTTCAACACATTTTCATATATCACGTCCTAATGTGCCAATTTTAACATGCCAATTCTTTTTACATTTGTATTTTCTAGTTGTTGTTTTTTAAATCAAAACCCCATTACATTTCCTTTCTGGAAAATGGCATACTTTTAGTGGTTGGTGCTTCAAGTAGCAGTAGGTGTATAATACAGAAAATTTCCAGACAACAATATCCTCATAGATTTTTGAACAATTCCCCCATTATATAAAACATACTACACAACTTTCAAAGTGACACGAGAGGCAACACCGAACAAAATGCCCAAATCCTGCCAAAATATAACCTCCCCTCCATCTTTCTCCTCCACTTCCTGCACTCAAGGGTTTTGTCTCCTGTCTAGTCCAATAGCCCAGTTCAAAATTCTGACTCACTTTCCATGTCCTACTGAGTTTGGAACAATCCCAGCTCTCACATCATGTAAAATGCCAACGCATGCTATATTTAAATAGGGAAAATAAACCTGTGGCAGAATTCAGTCTGTCTTAAATTCAATACAACAACTTTCTGTTATTTCTGACGTAATATTTTACTTCTACAGATACATTCATGGATGAATGGTTTGATATCCTAAAGTGCCTGCAATCTGGACTCTAATTAAGCTTCATCTAATTGCGAACAGGTGCGAATCCCCTTTCCACGCTATCTGCCTGTCCATCTTTGACAGGAGAAGCAACTCAGCACCGAGCCACAAACACATTTCCGTAGAACGCCTTGCTAACCACGTGGATTAATAATTGACATATTATGGCAATTGGACATACATTTCTTTATTTTCTAATCAGATAAGCCACAGGGGGTTCCTTCACATTGGTGAAATACAGCGCATTTGACAAATCATCCCCCCTAGCAGGCTTAATGTCTCGTGCATATTCATAGCTTTTCAGATTTCCAATCAAAGTAGCTGGCAGGTCCCTGGTGTGGAGCTGCGCCTCTCACTCCTCTATGAATGATTCATGCTGTTTAGCTCACAGTTGTTTGGGTGCATCTGGCTCAGGGAGGTATGGGGCTGGCCAAATGGAGGGGCCACATGGCGGCTCCAGATGTTTTGCTTTTGTATATCTGCACAGCTCATCAAAAACAACAAGCAGTGCCACCCTCGAGTCTCTGCCATCTGGGAGAGACCAGACAACTGCTTCCCGGCTTCCCTGGTGAATTACCGGAGAGCTCTTTTCAAAAGACATGTAGGGCGTAAGAGTGACATTGTTATATTATTCCCAAGCACTCATAAACAGCATATACAGCAACTATCAAGGTAGTCGCACATAATATAGAACTATAATATTTTAAACAACAGAGTGCTATTGTGAGTAAATGTGGTGAGGGTCATGGATTTAAGCCCCCATGAAACCACCTGCCCAGCTGAAGTGTCCTTGAGCAAGACAACAAAACCCTACCAGCCCCTGCGTGTCCTATAGATCAGAGGTTCTCAAATGTTTTTCAGCCAAGGACCCCTTACAAGATAGAAAATATACCGGAGATCGCCTCATTCTGATTTGTGATTTTGGGCTAAGCTTAATTGTTTCCAGGGTAACGTGCTTGACTTTTAAATTGATAGGTTTGTTAGAATGTAATCCATGAACCATTTTAGATTTAAAGCATAATATATTTTCATTGAACTATGAAGCTTTTGCAACAACAAAAAAGTTTTAATTTTTATTTTCCTGAAACTTTTCGCGGAGCCCCTGGCAAAGTGCCACGGACCCCTGAGTTGATTTGAGAACCACTGCTGTAGATAACTGTGGGACTGACCTGCCTGTGTGTGTGCGTGTGTGTGTGTGTGTGTGTGTGTGTGTGTGTGTGTGTGTGTGTATGTGTGTGTGTGTGTGTGTGTGTGTGTGTGTGTGTGTGTGTGTGTGTGTGAGTGTGTGTATGGGGGGGGCAAATCCAAGCATCAATATCACGGTATTTAAGCAATAAAGCATCTTTTCCAGTGATTGTGAGCATAGGCTTTTCATCGTATTGCCTCATCATCACGTAAATCGATCAATGTAATGAGGGAAAAATGTTTGAAAACTGGGTTCACTTTTTGCACAAAGTTGTTCACATTTCTATCAGGTCAGATCATTGGGAGTGCTGTGTGTTGTCTTCTCTGCAGGCTCTTTGTGGCTCCATGCCCCCTGTGCACATCACACCCATCCCCAGATCCCTGCCACTCTCAGTCAAATCATTATTTAGTCCTTTTGTAAGCAAGCAGTGTCCCAGATCACAAATTAATCTTTCATATGTTTCCAAGATCCAGCCTTCTGTAATCCCATCTGTAGGAGACACAACAAAGCACAGCAGCCAGAGAGCTGCTATGAATTATTCATTCATTTCTCATGAAAGGCTTTCGTTATGTCTGTCATGTTTCACTCTTGCAAGGAAAATCCATTGATCGTTGCCTTTTCTCTGACAACAAGAACAAACACGCGACATCACATGGCTGTACATTTTCTCACACACACCCCCCCCCAACACATCGATCTGAGAAAATGCATAGACAATAAGGCAATGCATAATATGCATACCTGCATAATGAGCACACACATGTTATAAATGTTCACTCACACATAATGTATGTGCACATTAAACATATAGTACATGCTCTCAACTAATAGCTGCGAGTGCAACCTCTGGGAAAATGTCTGGAGTGGAGCGCAGTGAGGCGCAGTGGATGAAGTCACATGTTCTCTTGCCAGTAATCATTTATCTGGAGTCGTATTATAATCTAATGGGCACGTCTTCCTTCTGACAAGTTGCCCTCATAATTCAGCGCAACAGAAGAGAGAAAACAGCATTGTTAACAAGAAAAGGCTTTAAATCACAAGCTTGGAGCACATTTCCAGTGAAATATTAATGTGGAAAGTGTGTTTGTGTACAACCGAACAAAGGGCAGAGTGTTGTACATCAATGGCCTGACAGTCCTCCACAGACCAGGCTCTGCTTACTCCAGCTATGGCAGGCAGGGCGTGTGTATGTATAGGGGGGGTTGGTGCATGGGGGGGAGAGAGAGAGAGGGTCATTTATAATGTATGGACCCGCTGGAGCGTGAGGTGTTGGGTCTGCTCGGGTCTGTATGGCTCGCTGTGTGGCTGCCTGCAGTTTCACCTAGCTCTGAGCACTTGCCTTATTTACCTTAAAAGCTTCGCCCCTGGAGCCTTGTTTGGAAACTTGGGGGCTGGATGGGTAAGACAGATCCAATTCACTAATACCCCCATTTTCCACAGTGATGAGCCTATCGCCTTACAAGATTGGGACTAGGCACACAACTCTCCCTTTGAAAGTCATGGAGCCTTGTAAGTCCACATTAGTGTCTTGTTACCTGCAATGTAATGAGGCTAGTCAGGGGTTTGTCTGAGGGGTGCACTGGTAATGCTTGGCTACAAGGTCAGATGGAATCTGACTGGATATGAACAACATGGAGGCTTCACCACAGGAGAGAAAGCCAGACTAAAAACATGCATTGCATAAAAGCAACATGCACACAGCACCATACATCAAGAGTACAAACATACCATTAATGGCAGTGCACCTGTAGCGTAAGCTGCTCTTTGACTTATACGTCTTAATATGCAGCTGTGAATTCTAATGGCGTGGTGTTTCTTGTGCTGATGGCGTGCACTTGACTGTGTAGATAAGATGAGTGCTGTGGTTGGCCCAGGCTGCCTCCTCCCCGCCTGTCAGCGCCGAGCGGAGATGAGCTGGTGGCCCGCTCTGTCTGCTGTTAATCCTGCCTGTTCTGCTTTGTCAAAGCTGCTGTTTGAACAATGGAGCTGTCTTCTTGTCTGCTAATTTAGGAACAAACATTTGCCTGCGTAGCAAACAAGCTCTCCCAGGAAGTGCTATTAATAGGATAATTAAGCAGACGGTAATGAGCAGGATTACTGCTAATTATGACAAGATTTGTTTTGGCATTTGCCTGAGAGGCAGCGGAGTGTTAAAGTCTGCAGAGGAGTTCATCACTACACCAAGCGAGCCGGCACCTGAGTAAACAGACTGGGACTCACTGGGGTATGGGTGTGCTGTGTGTGTGTGTGTGTGTGTGTGTGTGTGTGTGTGTGTGTGTGTGTGTGTGTGGGGGGGGGGGGGTGAGAAACAGAGCAGAGGGGAGATAGCACAGCTACAATAAAGCCAGAGGTGCTGCCAGACCTGGGCTATCACTTTGCAACAAGGTCAGCCTAACCTATTAGGCCCTACTACTCTGTAAACTCAGTTCATTAAAATGATCAGCATTTATATACAGTACATTGCTACAAGGACGTCCGCATTGACGGTGCAATTCTGTTGTGTTACATTAGATTAAAAGGTTGGCCAAATTAGTGTGTGCCAATTATTTTTTTCAGCTTGTTATTTCATATGGCTAAGTGGTTCCCAACCTTGGGGTCGCCTGCAAATGGTGTCGCCTGGAAATAACACAGACACAGACACACAGACACAGACACAGACACAGACACAGACACAGACACAGACACAGACACGCGCGCACGCACGCACACACACACACACACACACACACACACACACACACACACACACACACACACACACACACACACACACACACAATTTAAAACTCCTGAAATATTTGAGTTCTGAGTTGGGGTCCCTAGATGTTTGTGACATCAAGGTGGGGTCACAAGCCAAAAAAGGTTGGGAACCCCTGGGCTATACAATAAATTAGACATGTTCCTCCCTGGGAGTTAGGCCCTATCTGGCAGAAAATGGTCAGAAGAATGAAACCTTGGGGTGACTTGAATTCATTTATCCAAGATGAAAGTGTAATTCACAAGATTCAATCAAAAACAGACAACAAACAGGTTTGAGGTGAAGGGGAATCTTAATGTGATTGTAGCTAAAGCCCAGACAGTGAGCCGCCTCCACTAAAGCACACCACACGGCCCAGCAGCTTCAGATAAGACAGCTGAGTCTGGGATTTAGAGCTTTGGATTATCGTCATCTTCACACCACCAAGAGACATGGCCTCAAATCCTCCCAGACTGC
This sequence comes from Poromitra crassiceps, assembly GCF_964638095.1. Classification (NCBI taxonomy): domain Eukaryota; kingdom Metazoa; phylum Chordata; class Actinopteri; order Beryciformes; family Melamphaidae; genus Poromitra; species Poromitra crassiceps. Next base: position 24,168,599 of record NC_139636.1, read on the forward strand.
ACTGAGTTTGTGTCCTTGGGCTGTAGGTACAGAGCGAACTATACACAGGCAGGTTAATGAGAGTCTGTTTCAAAACAACACTCACGTCAGCGTTGGCATGCCAACAGGACTTTTTAGTTTCTGGGAGAAGCTGGGATAAGCTTATAGAGAGCTGTACTGTTTCCGAAATAAAATTGCTTTTATTCCACCCCAACATGTGTTCAGCGAGATTAAGGCATAATCTTACAATGTTTAATAAGAGCGTTTGTGATGTTTCCGGCTGAGACAGAAAAAGTGGAGCATGCCTGCTCTACTTTAAATCCTGTTTATTGAATTATAAAGAACCTTAAAGGATCAGGAATGTGACTCATAGATTTACATATTTTATGACATTTTTGATATCAAAGCACAATGTCAAGTAAAGTATACACCGTTTAGAAAAATTATAAAACGTATCCAACTATTTAATTCCAACAAGGCAATATATCAGTGTTGTCATGTGAAAAACGGCAAATGTAGGATTACATGCTCTTCTATGCATTTAATTGAGGACATTCTCCAACATCTTAGTCGTATGAAAATCTTTCAAACCCCATTGCTGGATAAAGTCCAAAATGCACTGCCATCAAGCTAAAACAAGGTTGTTTTTCTTAGTTAATACTGGGTATAACACATTACAATAAGGGTACAATTAACTGTTAGTTAATGTGTAATAATGCTTAATAAGCATTAACAACCCTTACTTAATAACCCATTAGTTAATGCTTATTAAGGGTTAGTTAACCCTAACCCTTAACTAACCCTACACTATTAAATAATGTATACATTAATACTTAGGTAACATGAACACCATTAGTAAATGATTAATAGACACATTAGTTAACTGTTAATTAAGGGTTAGTTAATTATTAATCAGCATTAACTAACCCCTAATTAATGTATTGTACCCTTATTGTAACGTGTTACCACATACGGAAATGATGGTTCTTCTCACCAAACAGTCACAATATACTCTATAGACTAAATACTGTATATGGAATATTTCTGGGCACAGAATATTATTAGTTTTATATTCTGCCTATTGATGTAATGATCGCAATTACATGACTTACCAAAGGATGTTGAGTAGAACATGACATGATCCATTTATTTAAGATTAAACATTAAAATGATACAATGATAGGACGCAGAGTTCCACCACTACCTACACTCAAATCCCGACCCTGCCTTATTCTCAGACATAAGGCCATATTGGAAATCCCTAACCTCAATTTATGTAATCCAAAGCTCTTGCATGAACTTCAGCTTGAGCTCTGGGCTTTCAAGAGGTATTTGGAAGTTAAAGTCTCAGATCAGATTTGGACAGATTAGAATTAAGAGTTGGAAGTCTGGGAGGGGTGGATATGAAGATTTGCACTGCTCCGCGAGACGGCCTTGTCAGTGATAAGTTATACTGAGCCACGGGTAAGAGGATTGCCCGGACTAATCCGAATCAAAAGACATACCATGTGAATTACATCCCGAAACAGGTTCGCTTACAGAGATTAGGAGCCTGCATGTAAATCCTGTCATACTCTACTTGGTGCTGGCAAGATGAGCCTGGGAGAACAAACACAAACATCTTTGTGCCCTGCTGAAAGTACTGGCACAGGGTTGGCTCCCCAAAATGGTCGCTTTCCTTGAGTACAGCCTCCTTTTTCCTATTCTTCAGAAGATTACATGTCCATTGATGAGACAATCTAGGCCAGGCACACTAATTATTCACACCACATCTAAGAAAGTGCTTATACCAAGGGTTGAGAAGAACCCGCTCCTATGAGCTGACACCCACAGACACCCGCGTGCCAGCCTACTTCCCCCCCCCCCCCCTCCCCCCATCAGCACCAAACTAAGCTCTTCAATGAAGCATTTATTTCTCCTTCCTGTTTGACATGCGTGATTCTATCACGGCATCTGGCAGCAAGTGCTGTAATACAAGGCTTTCTGTTGAGATGTCAAAGAATGTTTCTCTCTGCTGTAGTGAAAGAAAAAAATAGCTTACATTTTTCTTTTTTCCCCTCCCTTCCCTTCTCTCTCCCTCCCTCCCTCTCTCCCTCTCTCCCTCTCTCTCTCTCTCTCTCTCTCTCCAGAAGTACTGAACAAACAAGACTTGTATCCCTGGCCCAGAAATGCTTCAAAGAGCACATGTCTGCTGGGACTGGCTGTGAAATGTAGAGCACTGTTGGCTGCTTAGCTTTGCATTTCAGCCAGAGCAAGCTCATAAGAGGACTGCAGAAATCCGGGCAGATCTGTAAACCAAGGAGACTGGAGTATGAGGTACCCACGTCTCTCCCTGCAACATCTATTGTTCGGAAGAGGTCTCCCTTGACCTCATTCTAGGACGCGCCCCTTGGTTGACCACTGATTCCTCTACCGGTATGGGGCACCCTTCCTGGTGGTCAGCATGGGCACCCGAGCCCCCCCGGGTGTTTCACTTGATTCATAGTTGTTGATGGTCGTTGGCTCAGTAACGCTGGTTTTGAACGTTGGATGCAGTAAGGCTCCCTCCATTCCCACCGCTCCGCCCACACCCTGATGGTGGGGGAGCGCCTATCGTTCTATTCTCAGGCTTGCTTGAGCTTGCTGAGTCATAACCAGAGGGAGAGACGTCCTCCATGAGATACATTCTTCTTCTTCTTCTTCTAATGGCTTTCCGACAGAGTGGATGCCTTGCGGCACATTGCTGCCTCTCACAGAATATTACACAAATTCCTCAATGTTCCTCCCTCCGGCCGCCTCGCTCTCCTCTTCGACCGCAGTGTTCCCGGACCTCTCGGCCCTCGTGCCAGCCTCCCTCGCTGCTCGACGCTCCCGCTTCGAATCCTGCTCGACAGCCTAAAGGAACTCACTTATAACTGCCCAATCCTGGCATCTATGACATCACTGATGATGTAATCAATGCGGAACCTATGACATCACTCCTGAGGTCGCAAGAGATTTGTGGCTCACTCACTGCTGATGATGACATCATCACTCTCCATTGTGATGCCATACATCCCTGATGATGTCACTATTCGTGGGGACCCCGGCAGGCCTGATTGGGCCCACGGATTGGGCCTCTTGCTTGGCAGCCCATCCCGCCGTGAATAGACACCTGACAGGGACCTTTCTAACATCTATAGACCAGCTATAAACATGAAGACTGCATGCAGTTGCTCTTACTGTTCTCCTTCCCTTTCATATACTCTGAATTTGCAAGCTCATTGATGTGGATAATCAGATACAGTGATCCCTAGAAACCACTGAGTCACACAGACACAGTAGGTAGGTGCAAGCTACTGATGAATTATATCAGAACATTAAGATGGAACCAATCTGTTGGGCCCTCGTGTGTAGAAGGGAGATATAGTATGGTAATTATGAAAAAATGCAGCAAAGCAAAGCTGTTTTGTTGTAGATTGAATGGATGTAAATGCTTTAGGGCACTAGCGTCAATGGAAAGCACTGGGAGGAAAGCAGTAGGACCCGGCGTAAGAAAAACCATCAAGCAGTGGAGCACAAACTCTCTGCAGCGCTATGAAGCGAGCCGAATAGAGGTCTCTCACTGCAGTATAACGGCTCATAAAGCCGCAAATGGTATTTCCACTTCATTCAGTCTCAGGGCCAGGTTCCAAGCAGCTCCTCAACGACGGAATTGAACCCATTAGCAATCGATTAAAGAACCAGCAGGCAGTCACCACTCTGCCCGTGGGGATGGGGGGGTCTGGGGGGGGTCTGGCAGGGGGGGGGGGGGAGGGTCTGGCGGGGGTGGGCGGGACGTGTCAGCCAGCCGAGGCTCCTGGGGGATTGAGGTTCAAATCTTTGTTTATGTAGAAATGGTGGTGAGCAGCACTTTAACCTCGGATCTCCCGCCACCGAGGAGCAGATGAAGACAGTCAGCTGGTGAGCAGGGGAGCTCCTGTGACTGTCTGACACATCACATCACTGCTGCACAACATCTCACAGGGCCCACAGGACACTCGCTTTCCCCCGGTGGGTCGTGTCGTGGGGTACCAATGTGCAATTTGGCATATTCATAAGGCCTATCGAGTGGTTGAGGCACGAGGGTGTTTACCCAGACCATGAGATATGAATGATGAACAATTTGACCTTTGGAAACAGATTAGAATTTCAATCAAGTGACCACCGACCAATCCATAAAACTATACGACAATGGAAAGCTGTGTAATGTAATTGGCTCATGCTTAAAGAGATGCCCTTGTGACACACAGTAGTGATACATAGCGAGATGTAAGAGAAGTCCATAAAGACATTATTTATCCTCCTCTGATCTTCACCCCTATATTATATATGCCCCGCACATGGCAGCCTGTCAGCTTTTTACTCTTAGTGCCGACCTTTGTCTGCAACGGGCCTCATAACTGACATTTTCAATTACACTGCAAACAACTTATCAATATGCATGGATTTGCCAGCCAATATCGGGGCAAACAGAGTCGTTTGGAGAGCCGGGCCTGTCAGAGGGGGGGAGAAATAGGGCAGACATGTCAAGGTCAGGATTTTGTTAATGAGGGACGGGCTGCTGAATAATTGAATGAGCTGAGCAGTATCGACTGCTGGAGCAGAAGCGTTTAAAGCGCTGGGCGATCGTTAAGGAAAATCCTCCCAGCACTTTATGTTCCATGGCAGTAATTTATGCACGGGCATCCAAGCGGGTGCCCTATGGTTCACAGCACTGAATGCACAAAGCAATGAGTGGATTAGCCAAGCACACTTTAGAAACAGCAGCCAAGCGTGCAAGTCATTCCTGTGGATCATGAAGTGATGGTCTCTGGCAGCGCAATTAATTCTGCTGTGCATTTTAACGACGCAGACAAATGGCAAAGAGAGAAGCATTAAATATCTGCTCTGTGTATACCTTCCAGAGGCGGAAAAATAGCTCAACGTGAACAGGTTGTTTGTCGACGCTGAAAAACTGACGAATGTGTGCAAATGTTGCATCATAGGAAGCACACTCGAATAATGTAACTGTTGCAGCGGTGGCAGAGGCGCAGCCAGAGGCGGAGCCAGAGGGAGGGGGACCATCAAATTTGAATGTACGCATGTGTACTCTGTAAATGAGTTCCAGGAGGAAAGCGATATGATGGACCGCTCCAGCTAAACCGCTGGTGTGTCGGATTCCCTGGCAGACACAGTTGATGCCAGCTATCCACTGTGGTGTGATATTTGGCCATAGTTCTAGAAAAATACTGAGGATGGTTGCATCAAAGCACCAGATGTAAATGCCTGCAAACAAGCCAAGTACTAACTCCTTTAGCCAAATGCCCCCTTTGTTTTAGCGCAATCTCAGCCATTAATAATCCGCATCTAGTAGGACTGCTCAAGCTGTTGTTGTTGCAGCAACATACTACGTTTCTCAGGCCGGCTTTAAGCCTCCACCCCTCTCTCCTCTCGGTAGGGTGGAGCTTTGGGGGGGGGGGGGGGCTTCTAATCCCTCTATGTAATTACTGCTGCCTGCAATGGCCAGACCATCTCGGTATAAATCAGATTAGCTGACCTAAATCGCTCTCGTTTCTCTCTACCCCATCAAACAATTCCTTATCTACACCCAGAGAGCTAAACAACACACACCAGACAGACACCACTCCTCCAACCTCTCTCCCCCAAAGACATGGCCTGTTTATTTGATCAGCGCAGGAAAGCAAACAGTTTCTCCAATGATACACAAACAGGGCTGGGCTGGGCCAGGGCCTGCTGGGTGGCCACAGAGCACAGAGAGAGAGAGCAGGGATGGGCAGCAGCCGGCTGGGCTAAAGACATGCAGATAACCGACCTCCATCACGTCCACAGCTTCCATACTGGGGCATTATAGGCAGGGGGGTGGGGGGGTGAGGCGGAGGCACGACATGGACAGCGACGCTGCTGGAAAATCCACAGTAAATAAAGGTCACCGAACATGATAGAGACATATGACTCTCCTCTCCGTGCCGCCTCCTCGCCTCCTTCCCAACCAATTTATTCCTCTGGTCGTACGTTTACAACTTTGAGAGAGAGAGAGAGAGGGGGGGGGGGGGGGGGGGGCTTATAGAGAGGAAATGCTGCTCTTCAGTGGGAATAGAGACTAGGCTAAAGTAAAGAGGGGGAACAAATGAGGTCTGTGATCCTGCCCCCGCCCCCTCCTCCTCTGCCCCCTCCTCTGCCCCCTCCCCTCCCGCCCCTCCCTCCATCCCTCCCAAGCCCCAATCAGGCTGAACCGCTGCTCTCAGCGCGACAGCCAGGCCTTTGTTGCCATCTGAATGGAGGTTAAATATCCCTCGAAATCAGAGCTCTTTGGCTTTCTGGATGCATAGTCAGAGTCCCGGTGCCTTTCACATGCTAATGCCCAGTGTTTTTTATGTCCTTTGTAACCATGGCTGGACAGCGGTATCATGCTAAAGGCCGATGAATAAAGCGGTTTGAATTTGGGTTTTTCTCAGCTTATTTTGCTCTGCCCACCCCCCCCCCCCCCCCAACCCCCACCACCACCACCACGCTCCCCCCTTTTTCCTCTCCCCCTCTTTTATCACCATCTATTGGAGCCAGCCCACATTCCATCCCCCTCCTGCAGGGGTTTAAAAAAGCACAGATGGTCTCTCCTGACCTGCTATTCATCATTGTGTCAAAGGCTTTGTCAGAGCAATGCTCCTCAACAACAAGCTGAAGGATTTTATTTGTTTCTATTGATGAGGCCTGTTAATTTCACAGACGTCTCATTAGGCCTAAACCACCAATTAATTTCTTTTGTTCTCATTAAAATGGCTAATTCTGAACATGAACCAGGGCTGACAATGAGTGGCGCTCAGGAGCCAAAGCCAGACAGCGCCGCTCCCGCCACTGACAGAGGTGCTGGAGCGTGAAGCAGGCAGGTAGAGAGAGGAAATTGAAGAGCGGTAGGGAGGGAGCGAGGGATGGGGGGAGGGACACAGAAAGACAGAGAAAGTGGTGGCAAGTGCAGGAAAGAGAGAGGGAGCGAAGAGGAGCCCTGACAGAAGCCTCTGTTAATTTGTAGACGCCCTTAACACTAGGCAGGCATGGATGGCAACTCATTAACTGCTTGCAGATTTTTTTTTTTTCCAGTCTGGGGATCAAGTGGCCCTCAAGAGTAAAGGTTGCAATCATCTACTGGTGGCAGCAGCCAGCACTCAGCTCTAGGAGAAAAAAATATAAAATATAAAAAATGATAGCAGAATAAATCAAAATACAAATGGGAACCAAAGAGGGGGGAAAAGTAAAGTGCAGACTGGGAACCATGGCAGTAATTTTTCTATTCACAAAAGCTATCTTGTGCCTGCACTCCATTATAGCAGTGCAAGCTGTCATTATGGTGGAGGATATATGGAAGCCTCATAATATCCAGAGATTGGTAGTTTGTTAGACAGCACTGTACAATTTGCTGCAGCCTTGAAGGATCCTTGAGCCTCTCTTGACGATTTAGCGAGGGAATTGCCGGAGCATTGCCTTTTGTCTGCTGGAGACACAGGGGCAATTATCCAGCCTCCTGTAATGTTTCCCCGGCTTTAATCTCCTGGCTGAGAGCATAAAGCAGAATGGCTAAGGTTTCAGAGTGCCTCTGGGTTCTATTAACACACAACTGCTGTTTCTGTTCAGGCCAGGCAGCCAAGAGAGGACTGCAATCTGACAGACAGGCCTCCCCTGGGCTTTTAGGGAGAAAACATGATTATGTCATAATATATTTTCGAAAAGAGATCCATTTGAAAGATTGCCCCTCTGTCTTTTCAATCTAACATGGCTCTGCTTTTGTCAGGCACAGCGGGAGCATTGGGAATGACAGATGCTTCAATGAACCAAACAGGAATAGAAATATTACCAGACAGGGGGGAAAAACAACAATACTGGGAGACCGGAAGTATAGGGAAAAGAAAATCTTTATGTAGTTTCTGAAATGATCAAAGTTGATCTTGTCAGTCTGGCCTCAAACATCTCCTCGGTTTTCTTACATTTGTTTTCCCTAAGAGGCACCTTGCAGAGCTGTCAGGTTAGTAAAAACAGATATAACTCACTAATGTCACAATTAATTCAATTGTGACATTGACATGTGAATTGCTGAATAGAGAGATTCATCAAGCACATGAGATTCATCAAGAACACAGCTAATTTCCAATATATATTGATTTTCAGCAGGAAAAAGTGATGAGTATCTCTTTGTAGTATTTAGTAGTTTAGGTCAGATAGCCTAGGTTGTGTTTGTTTGTAAAAAAAAAAAAAAAAATCGTCTGTTTGTTTGTTGAGTTTAGTTTAGTGGCCATGGACAGCTTAGGGATAGTCATGGGTCGAAAGTGTTGTGTTCCCGCGGTGCAAAAGCTACACCGGTGTTCACGGAGACTTGGACATCAGGCTGAAATGGCTGCAACAACTGGGCCTAGCAGCTCCGCTCCCTCAAGAGGGTGTTTGGATGCAATTCTGCATTCCCCCCCGGATAGTTTCTCTAGAGTCTAAAGTCTAAACCACTGCCCCAGTAGGGCAGCGCCGGTGTCACGGCCACCACTAGCCCCGAATCGAGACTCGTTCTGTTAGCTTCCGCTACCGCTCACTGACAGAACAATCTTTTCTGGCAGCGAGCGGTAGCTAAGTTAACAGAACGGAGTCTCGTTCCGGGGCTATAGGCCACCACCAGCAATACGCTGTGTTGTTTTATGTCAATATTTCCACTGGTTAGAATGCATTTCAAGAAACTGCTCTAGCTAGCTTTCATTGCAAAACTTCGGCCAATGCTAATTAACCGACTCCTGTCTGCCTGCATCACGCTAGCACGTTAGCCAGGGTAATATGCTTGAGGCTAATTAGCCTCGAGCTACACTGAATAACACAGACCCCGACAGCTTTGACTGGTGTTGGCTCGCTCCCCCAGTGGTCCCGATGCATCCATATACTTCTACTACCTTCAGATAAAGGTTGTAAGCTGCTCACCTGTAACTATCGGTGACATTCCTGATACCATCCACTTCCATGATCTTTACATGTTGTAAACGCATCGCAGCATATCGGTGACATTTTGGAACCCTCAGTATTGTGCTAACGCTAACTTTCACAACAATGAACAAGGATCATTCAGGCTTAGTTTTATCAATTTTACCTGCTGCTCCTGTGCATTACAGCACAGGCTAAATGATGCGACATAAATATACATTATGGTCAAACTACCCATTTAACTATTCACCTTGTATATGCAAGGGGTATATATACACACCCCATCCCATCGGTGTATGTGTGTTTCTCTTAGGGTTTACATTTATTTTATTTTGCCCAATATTCAAATATTCCTGAATTGCATTTTGTGTTAAAAATAAGTATTATTTCTATCTAACTTTTTAGCCAGATTTGATGGTTTTCTTGTCAAAAGTCTGCCGCCTCAAAGCTTTCTGGGTAATATCCAAACAATAGAGAGGCAAAGTGACCGCCTACTTCCTGCTTCAGCACTGTACCAGAGATTTTCATTCGCCATTTATTTCCCCATAGACATTTCGTAAAATGCTTATAAAAAGAGTTTTACTGGTTCAAACCAAACGGTACAGATATATTTAGAAACAGGAGAGATCGCATAACATCTCACTGGGATCAAAATATTTAAAAAAAAAATGGTCCGAGTGAAATGTTCTATGGTCTCTCTCGATTATAGCGTTAGCTGAACCGTTTGGTTCGACTAAGTAAAACGGTATGCTGGTGTGGTGTCCACCCGCTATGCCGACCACCCGCAATGCCGACCTTAGGTTTAGGCGTGGGGGGTGGGAGAGGTTAGGTTTTGGGTTAGGGTCTGGGGGAGGTTAGGTTTAGGCGTGGGGGGTGGGAGAGGTTAGGTTTTGGGTTAGGGTCTGGGGGAGGTTAGGTTTAGGTATGGGGGGAGGTTAGGTTTGGCGTGGGGGCTGGGAGAGGTTAGCTCCACCGACACGCTGCACGCCGCCTCACTCAGCTGGTTCTGCTTGTGGGCTATCGGCATTGCGACCTCACCTGTCGGCACTGCGGCCTGTCGGCACATAGACGCAGCACCTGCTGGTGTTTGGACTGAGAGAGCCTGGTGACACGAGGTTTGGACAGGAGAAGGGAGGGGGTGCTGGAAGGAAGAAACATCAGCAGCAGATCCATTCACAGTGCTAGCTAGTCTGGGCACCTTTCACCCCGCTTTTTGTCATGGGGGCGTAAACCAAGGAACCGGAAATAAGTGCGCCAAAAAACGTCTTTGTTGCCGTTAGCTTGACGCGGCGAGGTTACGTTAGCTAGAGCCTGAAAAGAACAACAACACAAGCTGTATAGTAGCGTTAGCACATTTCTAGTAACTGCCGAGGAAGGTTTCTGGAGGGCCAAAGACAATGGAGTACTCGCCATGTGAAATCTTATGATCAATGTCCATGTCTTTCCCAGCACAGGCAGCAGAGATGCTTCAACTGTTGTACTCAATCCTCCATTATCGATAACAGCGGACAGACAACTAGTGTTATAACTATTCCATCAACTGGCCATTTGTTTGAAAAGTAAAGCTTCTGTATTGGCTTAAAATATGTGAGATTGTGAATCCGCAATGTTTCTACAAGAACTTCTTCAAAAACTTTGTTCGGTACGTCCATCTTTTGTTTTGTTTGCCGTTTTATTTTCTGATTCGTTGTGTCTAATTGTCAAGTTAACGAGCTATTTCCACTGTTGTTTCCTGTCTAGGGCGGGCTCTAGGCCGGAACCAGGCAGGGTGACAAAATCACTTGTGAACGGAGGCCAGGCTCTTTCTCGCCGAGAAGAGCCTGGTGACGCGAAGTTAGTGCTAGCTGGCTACACATGCGCGAGCAGGAAATGCACAGAGTTCTGCCATTGGTTCTGAAATTTGTCCGCCCCACAAAAGCTCATCCTATCCAAATGTGGAGTGGGCAGATTCGAAAGCCTGAAAACTCCCCGCCCTTTTTTGAAAAACTGACATGATGAAGGCCTGGCTTCTCTCTCTGGTCACGGGCGTTATATCTCTTGTTAAGTACATACTGAGCTCGCTAAGGCTACTGGGTAAAAGAAGGATCTTTCTCACATACTGAGCCACTTGTCAATCTATCTACTGCACTGTTAGACCAGACTAATCTATCTACTGCACTGTTAGACCAGACTGTGCACATCTGTGATCTTGGCCTACAACCAGCTCCATAAAATCAAGGAAATGTTAGAAGTAAACATCGACAGAGGAAGGGACCAAGTGGAGACCAACCACTTTAGCTCAAAACCACCATTTCCTTCTGTAATTAGTCGTGTGGCTAATACACACCTCCAGCTGTGCCTTAATCAAAGAATGTGTGTGGAAATATAATTAACATGTTAGCATAAAACGCACATAATAAAGGAGCTCTTGTAGTTGTCTTGATCTCAACATCAAAGAACACGCTGGTCCCATCTCAGGGCAGAAGTATCACACAAATCTAATTACTGTTGATATTGAATTACTGGATTTTAGTGGCTACTTGGAACGGACACAAAGGACTGTCCTGACAGTAGTCTGGCTTTCCACAAAACAGCCATTACCAAAAGGGCAGGCAGGAGAAGTGTGGCGAGACAACATACTGCTAATGTGTGCTCCTCTGTTCCTCGGGACAAATCCAGAGGAATGTGGCTTGGTCGGCTCCGTGGCACCCTCCATTTGTGGTGACACGAACCTGCCCAGCGCAGACAATCCCTCGACCTCAATATCTAAAATAGCAGCCGGTCCATTACTGTGCCTCTGTCCTCTGACTGAGCCCTGGGACTCCACAGGGGTGAACTGCAACATCAAGTTCTCATGTAAAAAAGGTCTTGTGAACAACATCAGTAGTCTGAACACAAACAGAGAGGCAGGCAGGGGCAAAAGCAACAGCGGCAGCAGCAGCAGCTAGCAATCCAGCCTAATCCAAATGAATTCAGATCTCCCAGGTTTGTTCATCCTGGTTGGAGGGTGATGACTGCTCTGCTCTGCTCTGCTCTGCTGGGGTGCGTATCTGCTGTCAGTGGTCTCTGCTCTGCTGGGTGCTTATCTGCTGTCAGTGGTCGCTCGGTGGCTTGTACAGGCCCCCGTGTTATCAGGGGCTCAGCCTGCTCGGGGATTGGAGGGCCCATTGGAAAGTAAACATAGAACCTGTCCTCTGCTTATCTATCCCAGGAGTGTGTGTGTGTGTGTGTGTGTGTGAGTGTGTGAGTGTGAGAGAGGGAGAGAGAGAGCGAGAGAGAAGCTCGTTTCCATGGCAACCTCCTCCTTTAACCCCCGCCCCTCCCCTCCAGAGGAGAAACCCTGGTGGTCTTTGTGTAATGCGATTCCACTAGAATGCACTGTGGATTAGAGCAGCACTGCCTCCAGGCCCGAGGCAGGGCAACAGTAAAGACATTATTACCCAGATCAAATGCTGTAATCACTAGGCACTGGGGGCTTTCACATCCACATCCATCGCAGATCAAACCCAGGACTGGCAATGCTCAGGTGATTAGGGGATTATTATTCTGCATTTGGGCACCGGTGCCAGTCCCCTTGCTGTTGAAAAACAAAAAATCATTCTCCGTTTGACGGAAGGGGAGGTGGAAAACAGTACAGCCAGCCAAAAGAACCAGCCAGAATTCTGGTGGGCCGTGATCAATGCCTGGCAGCCAGTACTAGAAAACCCATTCACATGGGGGCTTGCATCATGTGCATGCCCACATACTGGCATTACAGACCCCCGCCCCCCCCCCCCCACTCTGATTTGCTGTAGTGTCTCTGAGTCTGGGCTCGGCCAATCCGAGCAGAATTAGAGAAGGGGCTACGTTCTTGTGTCTAGCTGCTGTAAAACACTTTGGCCACTCTTGTTCCTTATGCTGCACTGTAGGCTACACTGTAGTATAAGGAACAGGAACTACAGTCTGTAGCTGCCCCCTGAATAGAGCAGGGCAGCGCAGGCTTTCACATGAGACGCCGCTGAGAGCCCTCCATTGAGGTAGATCAGCGGAAGGCGAGACAATGACCCCCTCAGTGTCCAGCAATACGCCCTCAGAGGTACAACCTTTCATCTCCATATATTCCACTGTTTGATTAAGTGAGGGAGAAAATTCTACTTGAGCGAGGAACTCGAGCTACAAATGCCCACAGGAAGTGCACTCTTCAGGGAGGTGGGAGAAGAAAGACTATAGTCTGTAGTACCAAATGAGCCTGTGAGAGCAGAGCATGGCGGCTGGCTCCATGCTGAAAGCATCCGTCCCTGCTTTTATAATCTAACAACAACTTCTCTGAAGAGGCGGCCCTACGAGGGGCTCACACAGCTTCAGGGACGGAGCCCTCGAGTGGAGGGACTGGGCCATTCACCTCATCCCGCCCCAAAAGTACTCAACTCCCAAAAGACCACTCAAGAGAGAACTCGAGAGCGGCGTTTGCGTCATATCTCTCAAGTGGCACTGCATAATAAAAACTCTGAGACAGGGTTGTGTATAATTTCAGTGCTAGCGTCGAACACGGATACAGCCATACGATGGCGGGAGACGACAGTAACCATAGCCAGCTACAGCACACTGTGACATTGAAAGCTGAACCAAGTTCAGATCTCAAATATTAATGCAAGCGCAGTCATTTCTGAGTTAAAGCCATTGCCAGACGTCTCGTCCTGGAGCCTCTCTAACAGCACCCAGAATGTTTCCTCTCATGTCCGCGGCCTCCTGGGACAGTTGTCAAGTCCTATCTGGATGCATTTACTGATGTACTTCCATTTGCTGTCAAGGAGCGCCAGTGAGCACGTCTGTACAGTATGTGGGCAGAGCCGTCTCCGGGTGCATAGAGGGTACCGGAGACTTAGAGGACAAGTTTCTGGGTTTTGGGAAATCAAAGTAGCCTCACTCAACGGTAACTGCTTTACCCGCTTCACACACCCCCATACCACGACAGACCAGGACAACTCTAAATCAGCGGTTCCCAACCTTTTCCGACTCATGGTCCACTTGAAAATCTCAAAGATGTTCGTGGCTCACATCTGACCGTAAACAGTACGGAGGCCAAATAATGCGTTCTCAGAACACTTTTTATTTTACATAAAAGGAGCTGTCCATCAGCACCACACAGACATCAGAAACGGGAAGTGAGAGGCTGTCTGCAATAGGCTAATTAACGAATAATTGATTACAAATTAAATAACAGTATCATTTAACGATGGAGAAATGCATTCTCATACATAATTAAAAAATCTTTGAATGAAAATCGGAATGCTTGCAAATGATTTGGTGGCCCACTTGCAATACATTGGGAATGTCTTGGGAATGTCTACTCTAAATGTTCATCTAAATCTATAAGTCCAGGGCCAACCTTTTGCCTTCTAAATCATGTATTGGTGTAGTGGTGCACCAGCACTATAGTAATTGAGTCAAAGATTATTATTTTTTATATAAAAACAGTTTATTGATTTATCAACAACTGTCAACTGTACAATCCTTAGTGATGATGACAAGTGTTTGCTACATGGTCTGAAGTGTGTTTGAGCGGAGACCATTCCTGTCTATGAGAGGAGATTGTAGTGGGATATTATTATGAAGTACTGAAGAAAGTAAACAGAGCATACCCAAAATCTCACTTTCTCTGCCACCTTCATGCGTAATTGTGTAAGCCTTGCAGATCAGTCAGAGAGTCAAAAGAGCAGGGAGATTATTAACTCTTACAGACTGATGATGACTAAAGGTGAAACTTTGTTGAGTGAAGCAACGAAGATTCATACGATACTCAAAGAGTCAACAGGCTGAACTGAAGTCCCATCTGCTTCTCCATAAAGCCTGGCCAGTCCTCCACATGGTAATCCATTTTAATGTCATTAAAAGCAGCCAATGGTCTGGGAGAAGTCCTCTTTCAAAGTTGATTTGTAAGTTAACCAGGGTAGAAGTGACTGAAGCTGTGATTCTCTCCTCCTGCCAGTCTGAGAAAAAGGACATTCCCAGAATTCTCCACTGCTAAAATCCAAGGGACAAATGTATTTGTTCTGTGTTATAGCAAATAGCGCAGAAAAAAAGACCGTTGTCATGGAGGGGGGGAAAAAAAAATCCAAATTAGATTTCCGAAAAGGTCATCCTGGACAGCGAACATGAAAAAAGGCAGAGGAGGGAAAAAAACTGAAATAGAATATCCTCTTACAAAGTCCTAATCTAATTTCCATCCCCAGAGGGGACAGAAAATCAAGGAGAGAACAAGAAAGAACCATCACAAGCGTAACTGGACACCAAAATATAAATCTATAAAAGGCCTTTTATTACTCCATTATGTACACTTTTCACAGGACCTCCAGGGAGATGCTCCAGAGCGAAGCGCCGCTTCTAGTTGTGTCACGGAACCTTATCTCCACATGAAAAAAGACGAATAAAAAAAGAAAAATATCCGACAAACAAAAAAAACAGCAAGACATTATTTTTCTTCTCTGGTGCCTTGGGAACTGCACTCGCTGTACAAGTGTTAGTTGTATGAGTGAGTGAGGGAGGGCAGAGCCAAAAGGACACAGCATCCAGGGAAGCCACAGTCTATTAGAGTCTGGCACTGCCCGGCCAAGCTTCCTGCCCATCCACCCAGGGGCTGCAGGCAACATCCATGCTGTCTGTGTGAGGGAGGGTCGATGGGGGAAGAGTTCCACTGTTCCTGAGCACCAGCATGCTCCGACTCAAAGCAGGTCCCTTCTAGTAGATCACTTCATACACGGTGGCCTTCTTGTCACCAGAGCCTGTCACGATGTACTTGTCGTCTGCCGAGATGTCGCAGCTCAGGACAGATGAGGATTCCTTGGACTGTTTGGAGACAAACGGATGTCACGTATCAGATAGAAACAACAGCCATTTTTATTCTTAGAGGCAGTAAAAACATGCTTAACTACATCTGAAGTTAAGTGGAGGAGAGAACAGCTGACTACAGGGTAAAGATTAGATTCCAATGACATCAAATTCTGGCCTGATGCCCCTCAAAAAGACTTCTTTGTCAGGTCAATATTTCAGGTTCGGTTTTCACTGATAGGAGAGTCCTGTCAGACAGCGGTCGCTGTGCCCTTCCTCTCCAGAGACTAACTGTGCATACTTTTGGACTGGCTGCAGACAGAGTGTATCGATCCGCATACCTGGAATATGCTGGCGCCGTAAGGAGTCCTCCAAGCATTCAACAGATTGTCCTTCCCAGTGCTTACGAACCATTTACCTGCAGAGACAAGAACAGTGCCATCAGGCCTCGTCAGACACAGAGGAGGAGGAGAGGGAGTGGAAATAAGAGCTCCAACTGAACCGTCACCACTTTTGTGACCTTGAGAACACACAGAGCCGGCATCCAGGCCATAAAGAGGGCACTGCAGTTTTGCCACTAAATCAACTCTAATCGGGCTGAGGTCGCCTTGCTAGGAAGTCAAGTCAGCGTTCTTTCTATTTCAGTGTGTGTCAAGGTAGGAAACTTTTTTTTTTGCCCTTGTGAAATATGTTTCGGGGGAATTTTGGATGATTTCCAGGGCAATTTTATCAAATGTTGGGAAATACCTTAGTTCTTCTATGTTGCATGACAGACCGATATTATCCAAGTATACAGTATATTTCTAAAAGTTAGAAATCCTCACAATCACAGTTAGAAGTCAGTCTGGCATGTAATGTACTTGGTAAAAACTTTTCAAATAACATGTAGACCGACAGTACATACTGACAGTACGGCACATGTCGCAATCCGGTCCATCCTCCAACCCACAATAGTAGACTCTTTGACAGCTTTTTTTGGCCCTGGGCAGACCGGGAGAGGGTCAGCCACTGTTTCTATTTCATTTCTGTTTCTAGTCAGAGGGTGGTTTGCGTATTATTAAAAAATGCTCCATGTTCTAACATGCTTGCCTGTCACTGAGGTAAATAATGCTAGTAGGAGGGGGTGGGGGTTGTGCACGTACGAATGCCTAGCTGGCCATTTTCGAGTCACGCTTTGCAAATAGAACAAAATCCAGACACGCTTTGCAAATATAGAGTAACATTAAAATACATTAAAATACATTTACTATATAGAGTAACATTAAAATACAGAGTAACATTGAAATACAGAAAGTTAACTATTAATTTTACGGGGGCATTTAAAAGCCCCCAATCATCCCAATTGCAAGGGTAATTTTAGATTTTTTACAGGAATTTTGCCTCGAGCCCCCACTAATTTCCTACCCTGGTGTATGTGTGTGTGTGTACATGTGTGTGTGTGTGTGTGTGTGTGTGTGTGTGTGTGTGTGTGTGTGTGTGTGTGTGTGTGTGTGTGTGTGTGTGTGTGTGTGTGTGTGTGTGTGCATACCACAGTAGGCGAACTTGAGGGAGAGGACGCAGCTCTCATGCAGGTGGAGCTGATACTTGTCGGGCTTCGTGTGGTGCAGCACCTCCACATTGCTGCTCTCCATGCCCACAGCCAGCCACTCGCCGGTCGGACAGTAGCCCAGAGAGAAGATCTGCCAACGGGGACACAACAGTTATTACTGAACGTGGGGCCCAATTCTGTCTGTCTGTTATCCATCCATCCATAGCATGTTACAGGCTTGTACCTGTGACGTAAAGTCGTGCTGCTGCAGCTGTCGGCCCTCCCTCAGGTCCCAGGAGCGGACCGTGTTGTCGAGACCGCCTGTCCACAGCTTCGTGCCGTCGTGGGATATGTCAATGCAGCTAGCGCCATCCGTGTGACCCTGGAACTGCCTAGAATCAAAGTGACAAAAGGCAGACTTTCACCTACAAATATACTTTATAAAAATGAGTTAAAACAATAACACCGGCAGGCCCACACGGTGTGAGCAAAGTGTCTCTTCCCCACCTAACGAGAGTCTGGTTGTGGAGGTCCCACACGGCGATGTTTCCATCGCTGCAGCAGGAGAAGCAGACCTTGGCGTCGGGGCTGATGGCCAAGGCGTAGCAGGCCGGGGCCGAGGAGGTGAGCTCGGCCTTGATGCGGGGCGTCTGAGAGGCCAGGTCCCAGATGGTCAATGTGCTGGCCTCGCCTCCCACGATCAATGTGCGCCCGTCAGGCAGCAGCTTACAGGAGCGGATGTAGTTATCCCTGTTCTGTTGCACAAAGAGCACAGAGACAAATCAATACTCACAACACGCTCAGCGCTGTGGAGCTACAAAGGGCTTGTGGAGCAAGTTAGTGGGAAAGTGGACCGAAATCCTGCCATCACAATAAGCCAATCTACGGGTGTTTTCAAAAGCTATTGTCGGGTTATCCTTTGAGTCAAGGTGGACAGCTTGTTGCAGTGTTGCATTCACATGAGTTCAGTTATGTTTCTAGGGCTGCAACTAACGATTATTTTCATTATCGATTAATCTGTTGATTATTTTCTCGATTAATCGATTCGTTGTTTGGTCTATAAAATGTCAGAAAATGGTGAAAAAATGTGGATCAGTGTTTCCCAAAGCCCAAGATGACCACAACCCAAAGATATTTAGTTTACTGTCATAGAGGAGTAAAGAAACCAGAAAATATTCACATTTAAGAAGCTTGAATCGGAGAACTTTGACTTTTTTTCTTAAAGAAATATTCAAAACGATTAATCAAAATAGTTGTCGATTATTTTTCCTGTCGATCGACTAATCGATTAATCGTTGCAGCTCTATATGTTTCACATGCAATGCGAAAACTAGCAAAATGTCACGCTGACCATTCATCAGTTCAGCAACAAAAAAGCCACATGGGAATCAATATTTCTTTCATTGATCAGAAATTGGGTGCTGAAAGTTACTTAACCTTGAAACCTTCATATTTTCACTGTGTGATATTAGACCCACAGTACACAGCGATTCCTATAACTGAGTTGGATCCTGGCCAGATCACAGGGACGCACCAACACCCAACAATCACTTGGTCCACATCATGTTTTCATGTTCCCAAATAAACAGAGCAACAAGGAGAAACCAGTCGAGGGTTTGAACTGCACAACTGCACTAAATGCACACGGTGCAGAAATGCCCTAAGCTGTCGATGAGTGAAAGGTTGAATGTGCGCTGGTCCTCACCAAACAGTCCAGCTGGGATACAGGACTCTTGCTGCCGGGTTGGCTGATGTCCCAGATTTTGACACAGCCTTTGCCACCAGTGTAGACGTGGCGTGTGGGGTTGCTGATGGTGACGGCGCACACCACCTCGCCGTGGCTCAGCGTGTTGATCTGACGGGCGTGGCGCGGAATACCAGGGCCGATCAGAGCATCAGGAGGGAAGGGCACAGGCTGCATCTGGCCGTCTGCACTGACATGGAAGGAGTACGCTCTGAAATCAAAGACAGAGCCATGTTAGGGTTTCAGATGACTGCTGTTTTGATAGTGTTCCACTAACCCGAAGCCTAACCCTGTTTTGATAGTGTTCCACTACAACAAGCAGAGTCTCGGTGAGATACTTACGGTTTGCCACCAGAGATGGATGTGAGGCTGGCTGGAAGGCCCGGAGCTCTCATGTGGGTGTGAGGATCGAACCCCTGAAAGATGACAAGATGAAAAGCTTTGAATAACAGACTTGTTATTGACCAGTGATCACAGCCAAACACTCACTGTTAGGAATGGGATGAAATTCATTCATTATATAGCAATACAAAAATGTACCATTTGGCAGAAAGATTAATTGCAATATTAGCTACATTTTATTCTGTTGTAGTTATCACAAATGAGATGGCTTGCCCATCAGAATTCACAAACTCTAAATTTAATTTCTTTTATTTTATTTGCACTTTATAAAGACATTTTTAAATAGTTGACATTCTAGTAAGCCTAGACATTACCATGGGGGAGCGTCCATAGGCTGCAGCTGCAGCTGCTGCAGCGCTCATCTGAGGGGAGATGTGTAGACCAGCGTACACACCAGGACTAGTCAGGCCTCCATTCATTTCATGATGGCCCATCATGGCAAAGGGAGTAGGGTAGGAGCCTGCGATGGACAGAGGCGTACGCAAGGCTGGGGCTGCTGCAGACAGGGAGAAGAAATACATCAGTATGTGACTCACTAGAACCTCTTGGTTTCCAGAGAAGGTCTGAACAAGAGAGCGCTACTAACCGAGAGCCTCCAGGCCTGGTGGTTTGCCCAGGATGGGCCTGAGGCCGGGGGTGGAGCTGGTGCCAGGGGTGGGGGCATCGCTGCGGGGGGTGGGGGTGTTGGACTTGAGGCCAGGCGTGGAAGATTTGTCGTTCTGTCGAGGAGAAAGCGAGAGCAAGCACGGTCACAATCCCAAACGCAGGCTCTGTGCAGACTGACAATTTGAGAGCAAACTGAATGTAATCCAATCTCATTCTGACAACCCCCATAGTCCTGCAGAGCTATAAACTGCTATTTATTCCAAAACCTATTACAGCCACAATGGAGATGGAGCTGTTTTATCCCCTTACTGCTTTGGCTTTAATCTTTTAGTGAGGCAGAGGGGGAGGGGGGGGGCGTCCTGGAATAGTTAAATACATTGAGCTATTAACAGAGAAGACCTGACTGATCCTGATGCAGGACAACATTATCCCTGACGTTTAGTCATGCACTTAAGAGCACCCACAGACATTCCTAATCCATTGCAGAAACGTCCTAGATTTATCCCTTTGCTCTGGGCAATTCTCATTTAAACTCCTTTCTGTTCCAGTTTGTTCAGAACTCTGCTGGTGTCTTACATGACTGTGCTCCTTGGCCTTGGAAGAGGGGGTGCTTCCGGACGACGCCACCGACGCGGGGCTGTTGGGCGTGTCCTTCTTTGGGGGGCGGGGCTTGTCAATGCCATTTTCAGGGGGCGAGTGGGCTGGGCTTGCCCGTGGCGTGGCAGGGTCCTGGGGGGAAACGTGGCAATAGATTTGATGACATTAGTGCACTGTAATGTCACTTTGTCACGGTAGATGTCGATAATGCCATTTACATCTACACGCCGGCTGCACTCACCT
Source organism: Poromitra crassiceps (assembly GCF_964638095.1). NCBI lineage: Eukaryota > Metazoa > Chordata > Actinopteri > Beryciformes > Melamphaidae > Poromitra > Poromitra crassiceps. Next base: position 24,189,430 of record NC_139636.1, read on the forward strand.
CATTAGACACATCTACCACCAGGTCGTCACTTTTCTCTCCGTCACTGTCCTGGAAAGACAATTGGAAAATAGTCAACTTAATAGACCTCTCGTTAATGAATCATTACCTCATCCAATGCCCCAAATTCAAGGCCCCAACACGGCATAGTTTGAGACATGGATCAAGGTGAATCACTGTTACAACACTGAGAATTTTTATAATGAAAACTAGCAGCAGCTCACAGACAATTAAAATCAGAGCGGCTTGAATGTGTTGACACTTCTGAAGCGTGCTGTGTTAGTTGCAACGGCAAATGACAGAAATCCACCGCCTGCAGCGCTTGTTAGAAAATATTTTGTTTACACTTATCGAGAGCTGAAGATGGAGCGAAATTTGAGAAACCCCCTCGTAATTCTCTATGCAGGAAAAAGCCTAAATTCAAGCACTTTCAATAACCCACGTCTATTTTCAAAAACGTTTAAGGATTTCAAGGACCCGTCATGGGAAGCCTGAAAATGCCTCCTTGACCAATGGGACAACCGCACAGAACCATGACCCATGACAGCCAATCAGAGGTGTCACCTCTTCTGGCCAAAATAGCAGATTTGCTGTGCGCTGCTGATGTTGCAATGCAACAACCTATTAGCCTTCGGTTTTTTATCAATGCAAGTTCTTCCGGCGTCTCTGACCACAGGAGGGCACAGTGACTTACATATCTGCTCATGCTGTCCTTCTCCTCCACTTTGCGTTTCTTGGAGTCTAAACTGTAGTCGGAGGAGCTGCGGTGTTTCTCGCTGGCTGTGCGTAAGCTTTCTGACGGGGATATAGAGTTATTCTGCAAAGGGAAAAAACAAATAATAGCCTTTATTACCATTTCTTCATTCGTTCAACAGAGGAGTGAATCATTCATGCGTTGCAAGTTCAACAGAGGGCACAGTGTGCCAATGCAAACAGTTAAGAAATGCCTCATTCACACGAGTGTATGCACGCCACAGACTCTTACACATGCAGCTGGTACTGTAGGCCAGTTCCAAACAGTACCCTGACACCAGCCAAGCCCCCCCGTCTCACACACAAGCCTGTCCCTGGCCACACAACAGAACGGCCCCTTATCTGCACTGAAAGGGGGGAGGGCTTGTTTTCTACGATGGGCTCCCTCCCCCTCATAACTGGACAACAAACAGCCTCACAGGGACATGAGCAGTGTGTTGTGGCTGAACAGATGCCCTTTTCTCTGGAGTCAGTCAGGCTAAGCGTGAGAGAGAGAGGGGGGAGAGACACACACACACACACACACACACACACACACACACACACACACACACACACAGGGAGAGAAGAGAGGGGGATGGAGAGACACACACACACACACACACACACACACACACAGAGAAAGAGAGAGAGTCTGTGTTGTGGGCATTGATTGCCACGGCGCGCTTGGGCACCAAGTCAGTTCAGGCTTTGAGCGCCGGGATAAAGAAAGAGGAATCTATATCCTGCCAGTGGGCACGGCAGCGTGGGACAGAGTGGTGCTTCTTCACGGAGGCTGCCCACACAGGCTCGGGACAGCTCACTCCAAACGCCAACGCGGACGGGCGGGGGAACCAGGCAGGTGTCCAGCGGGCTTCCACAGGAGTTTGCCATTTTCCTGTAAACTGCCAAGTTTCCCCCCCGATTCCCTCTGTCCCCTTCCTCCCGAGGACCAAAGCAACAACATGGCCTAAGTCACCGGCCGCCCGGAGGAGGAGTGAACAATGGCCGATGGACTAGCAGTCTGGGCAAAGGGCCACTGTCTGCATAATGGCTGACCTTTAAAGAGATGCTTAGCGTGACTCATTAACCAAAGTCACCACTCCGCTATCAGATGACCTGGGACAAGAGCACAGCAACAAAACAGGCCCCGCTAATCGCCCCAGGAGTTCCATTTCTTCAGACATGACTGCACCCATTCAGCTGGGCCGGCCCGCAGAAACACAATCTCACGGGCCCATCGCGAGCCATCAGAGATCGCAAGGCCATTCAAATCAAATGCTTTAGCAGGTCCGGCCAGACAGGGTGGAGAAAAAGAATAGAAAACAATTCTGCATGTGTGTTCATAAATATTCATGGCCAGCACAAGGTGGGGCAAGAGTGAGCCGGTACACAAGGGAGACAGTAGAAGGGATCAAATAAATCCTTTAAGAAGGGGAAGTCCGAGCCTTTCTTTAATTGTGATGAAATTACAAGGCTTCTAATCTCTCCGGCGCGATACAAGTAATTTCCCTTCTGGATTAAATACACAGGGCTTATATTACAAACCTCATTTCCCATTAATCATTTTATTGAAAGCAGATTATAGCAGTTCATGGGTGCAGCCGTAGCAATGCGGTGAGCGACCATTTTTGACGTTTTTCCAGTAAAGAAAGACACAATGGAAATGTGATGGGTTTATGAAACCGACGACAAGGCCTCTCACGCGACCAAAGCAATTTGGGTTTGGACACTCACCGTGTTCTCTGTGTCGCAGGAATCACGACGGGCAGCCGAGGTGACGACGACGATAAACCGAGTGGAGCAAAGAGAAAAAAACAAGTCAGTTAGCTTATCATAACAGACGCTAGTGACACGGGTCAGCTAGCTCATCATAACAGACGCTAGTGACACAGGTCAGTTAGCTCATCGTAACAGATGCTAGTGGCTGAGAGTGAGAGATTGAAGCGGAGGGCCGTTTGTCGGAGCTGTTGAATAGCTCACGCAGTCGTGGGCTGGGAATGTACCAGCTCATTACCCAGACAGAATGTGAGCCGACAGGATGTGCTGCTCCTCACCTACGGGCCCCCGAGGACTCCGCTCCGAAGAATCAGAATCACTCTGTCTGCACTCTATTATAATTTCCCTGTTTTACAGCTATTCAAGCTTGTGTTACAATTAACATCACACGGCATTCAACTCCTCCAAATAAAAAAACGGGTTAAGCGGGCCCGTACCCGTTTGGCTCGCCGGGAACGTGGGACGAGCCCCCGAGCTAAAGCTAAAGCTCACCTCTGTGCTCCAGATCGTGGTGGTTCTTCTCGTCCTTCACCGGGAGATGGGCCTGGCTGCCCAGGGCGCCCAGCGCCAGCAGGCCCGAGCCCGCCACGGGGGCGATGCCGGGGGGCTGCAGGCCCGAGGGGTGCGGGGGCAGCTGGATGGGAGGCCCGTGAGCAGCGTGGGACAGGTGCTGTGCCTGAAGCTGCTGCTGCTGGAGGTGGACAAGACAAGGGGAGGTAGACAGAGACACACAACAAGTGGGTCAGAGGGAAAGGGCAAAGAGACGCCACACACTAAACACGAGCCTGATCAGTTAAACCCCAGATATTAGCACATTCACACATCTATTACGGTCGGGGATCAGAGAGCGATCCCTCTCGGTGCTATTTCCATACCGGGACCAGGGTGGCAATAAGCCCCAGATCTGTGCCGAGGAAAGTAGAAGTTGTGACTAACGATCAACTGCTCAACACGTCTAAAACGCACGAGACGAGGGGATCGAAACACTCAATCACACAGCGTAGTTAGCACACTTCACGGCACGCTGGGGTGAACACGAAATGGGAATTACAAAGTATATCATCGTATATTAATGGCAAACAACAACGCAACATTTGATCCAACCACCATGCAGCTCAACACACAGGAATCACCCGACCGAGTGTAAACTAGCACATTTCAGACTGCAGCACCACAACACTCCAAAGCCATCTGTGAGTTAGTTGGGCTAATCCTGTTAAGAGCGTCCCAACGCTGGTTGTAGCAATGTGTCAGCCTGTGGGCTAAACAAACTACCCTGCTTTTGTATTAAACACTTCAACAACACAACCTGCCTCCTCACATATTCACAGTCCTGCATTAACAGAACATGAATCATTTGCACACCAAAACTTTAAGAGAGCGAGTGCCAGAAGCTGGCTCTTTCTCTCTCTGCACGTGTGCATGTGTGCACATGTGCACGTGTGCACGTGTGTGTGTGTGTGTGTGTGTGTGTGTGTGTGTGTGTGTGTGTGTGTGTGCGTGCGTGCGTGCGTGCGTGCGTGCGTGCGTGCGTGCGTGCGCGTGCGTGTGTCTGGAAGGCTGCTCCAGGAACCAGGGGTCCCATGCTGGCACTCAGTCAACCCTCCAATATTCACCATCAATATTTGAAAGGCACGGGGAAATGGATGGGAGTTAAAAGGCACTCAGCATGGAAGTAAGCAGTTTAAAGCAAGGTTAAATAATACTTAGCTGAGACACCAATAAAAACATCAGCAATTTATTACCCGTCTACAAGCCGGCTGAATAATTCAGAGGCTTGTTCCGCCACGCTTTTACAAGACCGACTTCAATCGGTGACCATTTATGGTTCTTTCAAAAATATTAAGCTACTTTGTAATGTCTGAGGAGGTGGTACCGTCTGTGACGCATCTGCCCGACACATGGGTTTAAAAATACATTGATTCGGTCGAAACCTGCCTCCACATTCCGTTTCAGCGAGACGACAGGGGGATACGCGGCAGGGTCTTATGAGGGCACATACTACCTCATAATTTCCATACAAATCCTATCTGGAGGGGCATTTTAATTGCTTCTCGCCATCTACATTATCTGCCCAGCAGGTGGACTGCACTAGATTGGAGAATGGCGATGTAGCATATCGCTGGGGATTTGAACTTGCAACCTCGCCCTCTACTCCATAGGGCAGTTGCCAATCCAATTATAAAATGTAAAAATGTGCCTAAAAGAGACAGATAGGGAGGAGAGAGAGAGAGAGAGAGAGAGAGAGGAAGAGAGAGAGAGAGAGTTATAATATTATGTCCATGAGGGGAAATTAAGGAGCCAGTTCATTGGCAGGGGAGAGCCATCCTTGCTCGTTGTGCTTAATGAGGCACTGATGGCTAATATGCATGGCTGATCAGCCAGAGCCCTCATTAGAGGGCCATAAATGAAGACAATAATAAATAAAGAAAGGAGGCTGGTTCATTCTCTCTAATTTAATATTCCCAGATAAAGACCTTCTCTTTTGGCCTCTTTTTCCTCTGTGTGAGTATAGCTACAGGAAAAAAAAAACTCACGGGCAAAATTGAGCAAATCTATTACGGTCTCTTGTGTAGCAGCTAAAGGACTAAAGTCAACTCTGGTGAAACACACACACACAGTGCTCGCTGCTCGGGCAGGCCTAATGTCATGCAACATGCACAAGCCCTGCAAGCCCCTTCTCTGTATGCACACACCAAGTCCATTAACTCCAGCATGGCACATACAGATAGCTCTGGATGCCACTGACCATGAGAGCTGGGTAGGCAGCTTGCTGCTGCTGGGAAGAAGGAGGACAGAGACGGGTCAGGGTGACTTCCCACACACACACGACTACATGCTGAGATACTATAAGCAGTGGCGTCGGGAAAATAATACAAATATATATTTATCTTGGACCTAACATCCCATTTAAACAAGCAGCGAACACGTTAAGGCTGCATCTAGGTGGCCTCTCACTGGCTTAGCTGAACTGCAATATCATGTGTTTTCTAATTAAACAGGCACCCAGCAGCAGTCAGCAGCAGGATCCTCTCCACACTAGCAGGTACCCAGCAGCAGTCAGCAGCAGGGTCATCTCCACACTAGCAGGTACCCAGCAGTAGGATCATCTCCACACTAGCAGGTACCCAGCAGCAAGATAATCTCCACACTAGCAGGTATCCAGCAGCAGGATAATCTCCACACTAGCAGGTACCCAGCAGCAGGATAATCTCCACACTAGCAGGTACTCAGCAGCAGGATAATCTCCACACTAGCAGGTACCCAGCAGTAGGATCATCTCCACACTAGCAGGTACCCAGCAGCAGGGTCATCTCCACACTAGCAGGTACCCAGCAGTAGGATCATCTCCACACTAGCAGGTACCCAGCAGCAAGATAATCTCCACACTAGCAGGTACTCAGCAGCAGGATAATCTCCACACTAGCAGGTACCCAGCAGTAGGATCATCTCCACACTAGCAGGTACCCAGCAGCAGGGTCATCTCCACACTAGCAGGTACCCAGCAGCAGGATCATCTCCACACTAGCAGGTACCCAGCAGCAGGATCCTCTCCACACTAGCAGGTACCCAGCAGCAGGATCATCTCCACACTAGCAGGTACCCAGCAGCAGGGTAATCTCCACACTAGCAGGTACCCAGCAGCAGGATCCTCTCCACACTAGCAGGTACCCAGCAGCAGGGTAATCTCCACACTAGCAGGTACCCAGCAGCAGGATCATCTCCACATTAGCAGCTGCCCTAGTTGCATCCTATTAATGGCCCTCAGCCCCATCAATAAGGCATGCAGCTGGCTCCTGCATGCTGCCTGTCTGCCTGCTCGCCTCTCCTGGCACGCTCTCTCACCCCACCTTGCTTTACAATATGCATGAGGACTTTGGCATGCCTACAGAGCTTCTCCTCAATGAATAACTAATGGAAAGGTATTCGTAAAACATAGCTACATTTCCCCCTCCACTGACATGTGCATTCGGGATGACTTGGGTACGAGATGAGGCCCGGCTGTTTCATATAACAGGCAAAGTGCCAAAACTAGACCATATATGCAAATCACGAATGGGTTGCGCCAATATTTAGATTTGTAGTTTGTACTACTCCTATTCATTGTGAAAGATAGACAAAGGCCAACAGAGATAGCAAGAGTGAACTTGTCACCGCTGGCGCTATTCCACTTCCACAAGTAGGCTACAGCAATATTACACCGGTATTATGCCGCTTCAAAGATCAACATTATATTATGATCCGGAACCACAAACCAAACTGCTTTTCTTAAGAACAACTGGAGGCCTAGTCTGTTTTGACAAAAGTGCAATAAAGCATCTGCTTCGGTCCGGCAGATAAAACACAAATAGCTCTCCATCACCTCAAGACACCTACTCAGACAAATTCCACAGAGCAATTATCCTGGAATGAAAGGTCACCAAGGGGTCATTAATTGAATTCCAATATGTGCCTACAGTCATCAAGTCAGCCATTCAGGCCGGCCTCTTGCGCATGCTAAAGACCCTGCGAGGCTTGGTCTCCAGTAATAAGATCATTGATAGCATGGGGTTTGTGTTGCTGCTGCTGGTGAAACTAATCAGCTCTGTAGTAGGAGGACAGGCTGGATGCACCTGATCAATGAGGGGCAGATGGCACGTTGAAGCTGTGATGAAGACCGTCCATTAGTGTGCTACGCTGTGCAAAGCAGGCTGCAGGCCCGAGCTGTGGTGGCTGACTGCTGCGTGTACCGTCTCTAGCTAGCTAGCAGCGCGGGCTGGCGGTGTTCCCCTCACCCTCTCTGCCTTTTAATTCCCTCCGCTATCCAGGTCAGCAGTGAGGGATGAGGCTCCTCGTTAAAACCATAGCCAATTAAAGCAATACGGGCTGCGAGGGGGGATCTCGAGAGCTCCCAGGCTCGCATTTATAAACACACAACAAGGCAGTGAAGATACCACCGAGACCCAAGCTGGAACAACAGACCGACTCTCAAGTGCTACGCTCACCGTGTATATCGTTTGAGTTCATTGCTCAAAAAATAAAGCATTCGATTGGAGCAAAATTAAATTTTGAAAATTGATGAAAGAACCAATGGGAGAGGCAAACGTGCACTTTAGCTTTAGCGAGGGGTTATCCCTTCTCTTCACTATTCACATGCATCCAACAGGATGGTTTATAGCTCTCATGTGCAGGTTTGCCCCTCACCAAGGTCAAATAAAGGAATAAAAGGGGGTATACACACGGTGAGAGGCAGATTGGGAAGTCCACGTACCCCGATGATGGCATTCAGCTCGGTCATAGTCACCTGCTTAGCCCGCTCCACTGCCTGAGCAACCTGCTGTTGGTGCTGTGGGAAGACATTTACAGAAGGAGATGCTTAGTGGGACATGCCAACATCTATTGCACTCCCCCATTCATTTAACTGTCAATTTCACGCTTAATATCACAGCACTAGTGACGTTTTTTTTAAAAGGGGCGCAAATGTCAAACACTATTATTCAAAACTGCCTAATCTTAAAAGCAGTGTCTTTTTTTTTAATCTTTTAACGCAGCATCTTTAGAATACAGGCCTCTTGTCAAAATAAGCACCATAACAACAACCGACTGTTCTTCGGTACTAAAACGTGTCACGTCGTATAGCGGGGGTGCATTCAAAACTCACCTCTTGTGACAGGAAAGGCATAATTTGAGCTAAAATTGCGTTGAGCCGTTTGGCAATCTCCGTCTGGAAAACAAGAGAGGAGCAAATGAGATGGTAAAGTATGAAACAGACAGTGACTTCACATAACCCCCCCTTTCATGTTTACACCGATTAAGTCAATTACTGCGGCAATCAGAACTGCTTGACTCAACATCCTCTAAACAGCATGATATTGACATTTGAAATATTTAAAACATTAGGAGAGCCCGGGGGGGATGGAGCACAGCTGTGCTGAGAGTGCACTCCACGCTAAACGGATATGAGCAGGCAGAGTGCTGCGTCGAGAGGATCCTCTCTCTCACTCTGCCCCTCATCTGCAACTCAACTGTCCCGCAGTTAACCTGGGTTAAACCACGGAGCCACGCCCACAGGAGGTCAGCCCCCCCGCTAACCAAACTTCCCCGTTTATTTACATATGACAACGTGGGCTAATTACATTCTAGCTGAACAGTGAACAAAAGGGTACAGACCATAATGACCTCTTGGGCCACTTCACTTCACATCTATGATCAATACCATTAGAGGACAAACTCCCTGCCTGTAAAACGTTAAGAGTGCAGTGTACTGCGCTGGTCTTCTACTCCACGGCCTGGTCTTTCTGCATAAGCCCAGGCTATTTCTCATGGAAGTCAGCTGCACCCCCCCAACAGCCTCCCAGCCTCCCATCCATCCACACTGAGCCCTGCCTCCATTCTTCTGCCTGTCTGCCCACTGCCATGGCAACGGGCTGCAGCCCTATCTTGCTGGGATCATTATGCAAATGGAACCTCTGCTTGACCGTAACAGGCTTTAAAATCATATTACGTGCTTGGAGGCAGGTCATTAAATTGAATTTTCAGCCTGTCGATCAGATGAACGTAGCAAATGAATGGCGGATAAAAAAGAGCCGTTGGGGAGGAGAGGAGAGGAGGTGTGCGGGGGGGGGGGGGGGTGTGATTCCTACCCCCCCCCCCCCCCTGTAAAAACATTGCACTAGCCCAGCCTGTCCTGCCTCCCTCGTCCTGGGATGGCAGATGAGGAGACATCGGCACTCAGCCTCTCAGGTTGGAGCTCTGCACTGGGAGCAGAAAAATAACAGTGCCAAAGCTACATCATCTGTGGAATTTATGAGCTGCAGTTCAACCCAGGGCCACTGCGGAACACAAACACATCACAGGGATTTTCTCATATTTTTCATTCGGAGAGCAGTATACACAATGTACTTTGCAGACCGCCAGCTTATTTATTACACATGGCAGAAATGCCAGGCAGTTTTTGGCAGCGGACATATTACCTCTGGACAGAGTCGGGGAGATTGGAGAGTAATGTCCAATAGAACGAGGAGCCCCGCGCTGACCCAAGCTGCTACGGCGATAGCCACACTGCCCAGAAGGCCGGTGGGACAAAAAAAACAAGCTGAAGTTTAAATATCAGATGAAACCAAATCAAAGCCTGGGATCAGAGGCAATGATCTGAAACGCCTATACATGGTAGCAGCATGTGATATAGAAGGCACAGTAGTCATCTGGAGGAGATAAGAAAGACGCAGAACTCCAATCTCCCGTGATAAACAAAGATCGCGACCTATAAGCAACCAAGCAATGAAAAAGGGCTGGATAAAGGTTTTGATGGGCATTAGCATTAATGCTACGTAGTAAGTGCTCTAGCAAGAGCTCAAGAAGGCCCTCAGAAACGGTTGAAACGCTGCAGAGCTTGTATAATCCATGTTTGTGGAGATAAGCCATGTCAATAGCAGTCGAACATTTGACAGGATTTGTGAAAAGGCCTTGAGCGCACAAGTCCATCCCCTCTGTAGCTTAGCTTAGCGTCATGGTGACAGCTGGCTAAGAGAGGTCAGGAGGTGGCTGATCCAACGTGCCCCAAACAACTGGCTGCCTCCACACACAGGCTCACAACACAACATGCAAATACATGGAAATAGGCATCGAGTCTGCCGGGCCGGCGCTGTCAGAATAGATACAGTGCAGGGCTTTCTGCAGAGCAGATAAAAATGGGGGCTGTTGTCGCTTTAAGCAGATGACAGCCGGGCCCTCGAGAGGCCAGCTTTTACGCTGCTGCTACACAATTACAGGTACTCGGACCTGTGTAGCACCCCTCTAAGAGCGCTCTCAGGCTGGCCTGTCAGCGGCGCGCACAAAGCTATTTGTCTGTCGCTATCAGCGAGTGAGACACTGATGAGCATTAAATACACCGGGAAAACAACCGGTGGCGCTGGTGATCACATGATCCATCCATAAACAATACTTGACTAGTCAGATTCAGAGAGCCTCCAATTTGTCCAAGATGACAGCATGCTCTGTCTCCCGCCTTCGCTGTGGTAACAAGAAGATCAGGCCATACTTCACTATAGTCTCGCCGGCTAAGCCACAAGCTGACATATGTTTCCACTGAATTGAGATGCTGCTCGACGCCTCGGAGGCTTTGTTGATGTGCAGCACGTCCGGACCAAATTGTTAATTGACATCTGAATTTACCTGCATCGATCTGTTCTGACTAAAGCGAGAGAGAGAGAGCGAGAGAGAGAGCACACCTGAATTGGGTGCATGCATCATTGCTGCGATTTAACCTAATCAGTAGCTGACAGGCACGTCTCTGGAGCAAATGAAGACTACAACCGTCAAACAATAAACACAATCAAACAAACAACAAACTTCTTAGAATAGTAAGACCATATCTTATATAGTGCGATCACACTTCTGTTTGGATGTGTGGATGTGAGTGACGCCCCTCCCCCCCACCTCCAGCCGCTGCCCTGAAATGATGACCCTGCAGCACTCGGCCAATCAGGCAGCCAGGGCCAAAGATGGACTGATTGGGGATATGGGAGCAATGAGTGCTGCTGGGGAGGACCAGCATTTCCCCAACCACTTTCCACTGCACGCCTCTTTTAGAACACTGCGGACTCGCTCTGCTGGCCGACCAAGTTTGTTTTGGCCTGGCGCATGGCAGATAGTTAGCTCCTTAACAAATGATTCCCCCGGCCGTGGGATCTACAGTCCGTGTTACAACAACAGGTATCAGCCAAAAAGTGGTCGGGCTTCACTGACACCTCCCGCCCCCGCACACACACGGAAACACGCGCGACAGCACAGTAATTACCGGGCTGACATCACGCCACAGAAATGAGCTGTATATGTTTCTACACACCGTTAGGCCTGATACGAGAGGATCAGACAGCGCTACCACCACCGCCATCGCTGCTGCATCTGAGCTGCGCTGGCGTGCATTCTGAAATCCGCATTAACGTTTCCGCGCGCTAATGAAAAAGGCACAGTTAGAGGAATGGATTTCCTCACTACAAAATAAATCTCCTGGCAGGAAAATAATATGCCTATGTGCATCCAATAATCCCTCCCAACCCTGCGTGTGTTAACCACTCCCCACTCCCCATCCCCCCCCTGCCTGAGCCTTAAAGCTGGGGGAGCTGCACGGACGAGGTGGGGGCCCCCGCACTGTTTGCTCACAAACACGCCGCCGTTCGGCAGGTTAGGGCCCCGCTGATGAATTATTCAAGCGCTTCCATCAGCTCTGTTGAGGTTCCTGATAAAAGTCAGGCGCTAAAATGGATCAGTCGATTAACCTGTTTACACAGAGCCGGCCTGTCGCCCCTCCTCCCCCCCGGCTCTATTCTCCAGCTCGCCTCCATCCTTCCTCGCGCTCCCATCCCCCTCCTCCTCTCTCCTCCGGTTGGCGATAAGTGCCTGACAGAAGCTATCAGAGGCGGCCCGCGGCCTGACAGACATGTGGCACGGTGACACACAGCCTGGAGACACTGATGGATCACCCTACCACTCCAATCCGCCATGCCCCCCAATGCTGTCTGTCATTAACCAAGCCCAGGCTGCAAGCCGGAGGACAGGACAGCCACGCCGCTTTAGAAGCAGCGTATGTGGGAATCTTAAGGATTAGCCGTTCATCCGGCCGCTATCTCCTCGAGCATCCGTGCCATTGATCCTTGAAGCTTTATCAATGCAGATAGAATCTGTTAATGGTACTCACGAGCATAAACAGCGAGGAGAGGACTTTGAACCCCTCCTGTAATTAATGCCCGGCGTTGCCCGCCATAAAAAATAACAAAAACAAACAAATACTGACCTATCAGCAATCCTCTCCCTTTAATCATTAAGTCAAAGGCCAGGCTTGCCAAAGTCTGTCTTTAATCTTATCAAAACACTTTGACAAACCCTGGCTTTACACCACCAGCAGATTCCAAAGAGAAGTTATACTGTAATATTGTATTGTGTTTGTACAAGTGTGCACGTGTATTGCCTACTTCCATGTGCAGTAACCCCTTCCGTTTACAGCCTATTACCAACGGTCAGTTCAGTTCCCACCCTCTGAGTAACTCCTGTGTCTGAGTCAGGGCTGGGGGCGATAATTCAATTGTATCGTCTTTCAGTGGTATCCTAATATCATAATGATACAAAGATATTTTAATATTGTGTGACACATATTTCTGCTGTCTAAATGGATGACGAGCACATTTGACATCCCACCTAACATTACCACACAGTTCAATGAGATGAAGATTAATTTGATTACTTAACATGATTTTGAATACAATAACCATATTGTGATATACTGAAAGAGGAAAATCCTTATGATTATCACCCAGCCCTCATCTGACATCCCCCGACACTGAGCTGAATAAATAAGGAAGATCATGGGACCTACCTGTTTGTGCATCTCTATGTTCAGGCCATAGGACATCTCATAATACTGAAAAGAAAACAAGAAGTTAATTGCGGTTAATTATTTCAACGACTTGAAATCGATCAGTCACCCAAGTTGCGCAAATACTTCTTACGTATGTAACTACTTTTAAATTCTTATAGAAATGGCTATTCTTTTGCTTTTTGTTACATAATTATAATTCCCATTTGACTTGCATACTGATAAGAGTTACATATGAATATTTGAATTGATCACCACACTAATTATGGCATCATCACAGGGCTTTGAGCAATCTGATTGATGCATAAATGCAATGTAGCTTCCGCAGGCAAACGTGATAGGCTAACATCAGACACAAACGTGATAGGCTAACGTCACACACAAACGTGATGATAGGCTAACATCAGAGACACACACGTGATAGGCTAACATCAGACACAAAAGGAGTAGTAGGAGCAGTTGACAGTGAATAGCTACTCTACAGTCAATACCTTGTTGCCTGTAGTGTGGGCACCGGGAAGAAAGGGTCAGATTTATTGACCAACATCTTAAACCCTCAGATCTCCAGGATGTCTGTTTACTTAGCTTAACACCATTGCTCAACAGTCTTGATATTTCAAGCCAGGTCAGTCTGGCTGGCTGAAATGTAATCCATGGAGCCCACAAGTGGCAGCCAGGGCAGAAATGGCTTTCCAGTCAGCGTCTATTTGATGAGGCCAATGCATTATTCAGTCCATTAGCTTCTTCGAAAATTACTCTCAAACAAGAGAGGCATTCTGTCTGAGATCAGAGCGCCACAGCCGTGGCGTAACCCGACACCCGGTGCTGGCTGTGGGATACTTCCCTACATGTTTACCTAACCTCCTCCCCTGTCAGGCTGACATGTTTTTTTCCTGTGAGAAGAATGTTTAACTTAAGCCTCAATGTATTGGTTTAAGTCATCCCCCTGTGTGTTTACCTAGGATAACAGAATACACTGCCACAGAAGAACCTTTTGATTGCATCATGTCTGAACAAAATTCCTGTGTCATAGGCACACCTATGTTTTGCTAAAAGGTTGCTAAAAGACAAGGCTGATCATTTCGGGTTTACAGTGACGCTTTGGCACAAGCTAAACCGCAGCATTGTCCGCATCCTCCATTTTGTTTGCAGTGGTGTGTTTTCCCACACACTGGCCTGGCCCTCCTCCATCGGCTCACAACCTAATTTATGGCCATGCATATGTGTGAGCGCGGTGTCTCCTAGGAGAATAATCAGATCAGCACACACAGAGGGCAACACTGCAGTCATTGACCCTTGGAGATCAGGGGCGCACTATAATAGAGCCTCAGCCCACTGCTGCCTGCCTGTCAGGAAGGCTCCTCTGCAACAACCAACTACACCGGGGCCCCTGGGGGCTTTCACAGGCCTGTACCTGACACTCACCCACCCTAACCACCACATAGGTAAACACAATAGCCTGTCTCGCAGTCTCACTCCACCCCAACCAGATTTTCGACAAGCCTCGCAATTTGGAAGCATAATTGCTCCCTATTGTAACATAATCTTACCATGACATAGTGGCGCTGCATCTCGGTCTTCTCATTGGCCAGTTTGTCGTACTCCACCTTAAGACTAAAATAGAAGACAAGGTGTCAATTTTCAGGCGTCGCTATCCCTTCAATAAATCAGTCACTCTTAACCACATGAGTACAGCGTGCAGAGGATAAAAACGGCAGTCTTTGTTTTTCCACCACAGAAGTCAACAACCAAATATTAGCCTTAACCTACAGACATTCAAGTGGGTCCAAAAGAGCGCAAATGTTGACATTAACATTCTTCTGGTGATATAGTTTGTAATCATTACCTGTGATACTGGGCTTGCAGGAACTGAAATTCATCTTTAATCCTGTCACAAGACTCTGCTACAGTGAATTTGAAGCCAGGCTGGCCGGGCTGGTGTGGAGCCTGGAAGAGGGTTATAACATCAGATCAGTCCATCAACAGGGTTCTGAGGGGAACTTCAATAGCTCACACATTGGACTACTTTCGAGGTGACATCTCCTCCACTGCAGTAATAGTGAGATATTACCAAAGCAAAGAGGTGGCTCTCCTTCACAGCTACAGAAGTAGCAGTGCTAATAATACAACATGAATGGGCTCTGATACAGAAAATGAATCTAATTTCAAAATTTCAAAAGTGAATCAAAACCACCACCTATCCTTAATGTTCAGGCAAGTCATATGGTGCTATATGAATGAGTATGGGATGTTAACAAATGTGTCTAGGTATTCAAAACATCTGCATCCATGTGACACTACAATATTTGACTAAATATTAAGACAAAATAGAAAATATAGTTATATGTGTTACATTTAGGATGCAAAAAGCTTTGTAGAGCAGGTTCAGAGTGATTCAACTCTGTGACCCATGTCACCACCTCAATGTTAGGCTATTATCAGAAATATATGTGAGCTATTGTCAACTATACAGAGGAAGCGCGTCTTACCGGATGTCGGCCTTGTGGATACATGTTGAAATGTATCCTTTGTTTATCTATCCAATAAACAGCTCCTTTGGCGAAATGGTTGACAACAAGCGGACAAGAAGATCACTGGTCAGGGGTGGGGGGATGGGGGACTCGTCAAAATCCTCTGATGAATATGACGCGGTTTAATCTATAGACAAAAAACAATAGACTAGACTCAGTACACATTGTTTGTAAAGTAGGATAATAGAGTAAAACTAGCAACAAATAGTCAGTCATTGACATTTAAAGCAGCAGTCCATGCTTCTGCATTTGATGACCTTATTCGGTCAGTGGTCACCGATAATAACCTTATAGCAGTCGATACAAATCAAAATCCTTCATTCACCAGTGACAAACACAACACAACACAACATTACATATATATATATATATATATATATATAATAAATTAGCATTAATTATGAGCTTTCCATCAAATTCGCTTTCTTTAAACTGATCTTCACTGATGATCGCCAAATGACCAAGGAGCCCCTCTAGGACGTCTACTAAACAGGCAGGCCATAATAACAGCAGCTAGTCCTATAGCTTTCACCTACTGTTGACTCCGCGGAAAGAGATGGAAGCGGTACGCTGTTGAGCCAGCGTACGCCTAAACTGAACAAGAAATCAATACCGCTGATAAATACGTACCCGTGCGTGTGTCCTCAACGTCGGGTAGACTTTGTTTGGAAGAAAAACAGAGTATAATTCATGCGTTTAATCCTCCCTAATGTAACGTTCCGGATGGTGAACGCAGATCTCGGCAAGCATCCTCTCTCTCTCTCCGGAGCGAGCAGCAGCTAGCCTCGGCTTGATGACTCGAGAGCTAACGTTAACTCGCTCGGCAGTTGGGAGAAATTTGGTGCGGTCGATCTCGATTAAACTACTTTATTCTCAGCCGCGAAGCCTCCGAGGAATGTGCGCCTTTTGTGGCCGGGTAATCCCAAAAAATATGTTTCCCAAATCTTTCTTCCGATTCGAAGAGGTTGGAGATTCTTTAAAAGCGTAACATGGTACTCTCCACAAGCTCACATTTCCCCCGTTGTCCAGCTTACCCCCGTTGCCACACACAGGCAGTAGGGCTGAACTGCCGTGAAAGCGCCTATCTGTCCAATCGGATTACTCCGAAGGAACACGGCTACATCTGCCTATCGGAGAGCGATGGCCCCCACGTGGGGTTCAATGATACATGACATCATCCCATGGATTTACAAGGCATCATCCGTCCCATGTACAACAACAGCACGATTATTTTCAAATCTGAGAGAGACTACATTGATTCGATCTTCATCGGGGTATTCACTTTTTGCCCAATATATTATGCATTTAGGTGAGACTGACGGGAGTGTGCAACAAGCACCCCCCCCTTCTTTTTAGCCCCATACGAGGAATCTGTGGAGCAGGTACCTTATTGTATCACATTATACCACGAAACATCAAATCTAGGGAAACATAGTAACGGCCCAAATAAGAAATAGTGGTGGTAAATTACCTTCCACACACATAACGTTACAAATCCTACACACATACACCGTGAAGGACATAACACTGTCCAATCGATCGACGATATCCAGCAAATTGCCTGGCGTAGTCGACATAAACTGTTTGCGTAAATTTGGCGTGATTCTTACAAAACATATCCGTGTGACTACCTATCAGCATTAGGGTGATAGCTGTTCTGTGGGGAGTGAGATGATTGCTTTTGTCTGATATGAACATCAGCCATGTCTGAGCAGAGCAGGGAGAGAGCACAGCCTATCGCTTGTTTTGAAGGTTCACTCTGCCCCACGTGGGACTCCTCTGTGGCTTTAAGGCTTCTCGTCCAATAGCTGCGCGGTACACTTACTCGCCGGCTTCCTATTGGTCAGGTTATGTCAAGCCTGTCATTCAAGGAGCTCTGTTGTCAATCAATACCACGCGGGGTCAAGCGCTGACAAATGCCTGTGCTCCTCGGTCCTCTGCCTGTGAATAGTGCCTGGAATGGCTGCTTAATTAGCTTCGAATGGCTTTTCTCTCCAGTTCAAACAATCTGTTACCACCACGTGGTAATGAGAGCCTACATTAAACAAAGGAAGAAAGGAAGCATGCAAACAGTTGTAACATTACAACCTGTAGTTTTCCTATACGGAGCAGACAAAAGAACCTTGTTTACCTTTTATTACAAAGGCAATCGACATATGCTAACATTAAAGATGAATCAGAATGAAAATTTATGTTTTGCTATATGGATTTAGTGCTACTGCATTCAGACCAAAAGAAAATATCTGCATCTGTCTATGTAAATTATTTGTTTTTTTTATGATGGATAGGCTATGAGAGTAATTATTTAAATGAATTGTATGTTATGATTTCATGCATGTGTAACAAGCTTGTGGCAGAAGGAAAAAAATAGCTGCATAAAAATGAAAGCCTCACAAAATAATAATTTGGTGCTCCCAACCCATTCCAATGTGAATGCACCTCCATCTTCCAAAATAACTAGAGAAATGCTGACATATTTGCACTGTAAGACGTGTAATGACGACATAAAACTAGAAGGCTGGTGCACTTGGCCCATCGATTTTCTCCAATAGGGCCATGGTGACTTCTCAAAGTGCGAAAACAATTTTAAAAATGTGGCCATTATGCATGAAGTAGCTTTTTGGGGAATGTTAAGGTCATTTTGCCATGTCACGCTGTGAGATTGCCCAGCAGTCTTCTTACTTGTCATTCTTGTCAGCCACCTTGAGGATGTGGGATAACTGTGTTATTTCCAAAAGTATAGAAGCAAGTCTGTGAGAAACTCAAGCACACACAAGAGCTGGCGGCCTAATCTCACCCAGGCACCCCCTCATGCTTTTCAATAGAGAGTGCTTGGATTAAAGGCAACAAAAGGCTGGGCCCAACCCCAGGGAGAAGGGGGCCCTCCGCCCCACTGAGACCCCCACTCTGTTTATTTACACGGAAACCCCAGCCTCAGTGAAACTCCCACCCCCAGGCATTACACACTGGCCTATTTGCAGAGGTGGCTCTAATTCTTTACAGAACAGGGATTGTCCTTCTCTCTCCTGCCACTTTGAACGGAGCAGCGACACTTTCCACACAGCTCGCCTCATAACGTTATATAGCCAGCGAACAAATATTTCGCTTCTTTTGAAGAACAATGACTTTGAGGTCACATTGTCCTTCTCGTTATGCTGAGCATATCGCACTTTGCATGTATTTCTGTGGGACAAATGGCCCCATAGGCTTCTATGATGTATTGTTTTGAAAACGGGTGTTTTTTTTGCAGCAGAAAAACAAGGCAAAGATCAATGATATGCTAGAACAATTTATCATGGATGTATTTGCAGATTACACAGTATTTGCTCATTAATGGTACTTGCAGTTAATAAATGACTTGGCTGTTTCTCTCTCTCACATTCAGGCTTAGTTTCCTGTTCATGAAGCAGAAAATGAGGGCCCCATTTCTGCAAAGCCTGGGTTTGTATCGCAATGGCTCACACTTCAGGGTGTTGCTAAGCTTTTTATATGGAGATGCACACACAGACGTACATTCACAAACACATCACATCACGGGCGTGTCAGCACACAACATACGCACACACACTCTCTCTCTCTCTCTCACACACACACACACACACACACACACAGACGCACGCGTGCGCACGCACACACACACACACACACACACACACACACACACACACACATTCCATGCAACAAAGGCCCTAGTGTGTGGTGGCGAGATGAATTGCCTGCACTGTATCAGGGTGACTCATCAGACTGTAATCAATGCAAACAGGATGAAAGTCCTTATCAAAAGGAAAAATGCAGACATGAACAGTGTCTCAAAACAAAAAGGCGGCCTTTGGCAGGAACCCTGAGCTGTATTCAGCCCTCGACACAAGAGGACATAGAACCAATTGCTACTCTGAGATTCATATTCTCTGCTATCAACAGCCACTCATTGATAACTGTAAGAGCAGGCGTTAACTGCACTACACAAAACTGGCCAGGCGGAGTTTGTTTTACTGGCTGCCTGGATGATATCCCTTCAATGTTAATGTCATGTAAAGGATAAATCAGAACATGATCTAATGAATTATGTAAAGACATATATATATATCCATATTTCAAATGAAACTTTTTACATGGAAAGCTGTCTAATTAATCCGTCCAAAATGTGCCAAAATGTTTTACAGTTGGAGGGTTTTCTCCTTTTCAGGGGATATTTCATCCGTGATTTCCAATTACAAGCCCTTGTTAAGAGCAAAGATTAATGGCATTCTGCCAGTTCTAATATAATGCATTAAACTGAGACACTGTGTGTGTGTGTAGAATCCTGCTAATGGTTATTATATATTATTATGTGCTCGTAGTTCATCAAGAGCTTTTTGGGTTAAGATTTACAAAGACTCTTCTCTTTTGTGACGTGTGCGTGCATTCAGACACATTCAAATGTATTAAAGAAAGCATGGCTATAAATGAAAGCCTCTCAATGGTAAATGATGCTGAATGCAACTGTGCCTATTATACATCTGTGATAACAGTGTTGTCAGGAAAATAGTTAATAAATCAACAGCACATGGTAACATCAAGCAAGTCCACATGGCAATTAGAAAATGTCTCAGACTAACTATAAAACTGTCTTGACTCTTGAGCCTTTATTGGCTGTGCGCACATAACAAGCAACCGTAAGGCCCTCATCTTTCAATAAATCATTCATCACACAAATCACTTTATATTAATTTAGCACAAAGTTCATGATCTACAGTGCACTACTGTGCATGTCTGCAAGCTAGGCCTATGCTGGAGCAAATATGCTGATACACACTGCAGCTAGAACACAGAAAGCCTCAGCATGTCTGCTCTGCGTTCAGTCTGTGACAAGTCGCAGTGCTGAACCAGCAGGGCTCTTTACAGCTGATACACGAACACCTCCTCCTCTACAACCTCATCATCTCATACACAAAGCTGCTATCTCGCTACTATGTGACTGTTCTTCTGTGTCCACCACGTGACCACGCACAGCATATCTCGCTACTATGTGACTGTTCTGTGTCCACCACACACAGCAGAGCTGGAGGGCTGCCAGTCCTCTCCTTTCCCCTTCATTTCACCAGCCTGCTTCCGGAGGGGCTGCGGTGGCACGCGGTGGCCCGTCCTACACTTCATTTTTCACGATTCGCAATCTTTTCACCGCATAATCAGGAATCAGATTTGCCATAGTGAGAGCTTGTTGGAGATACCCTCAGCTCACCGACTGCATAGCCGCGTCACTCCTATATCAACTGTGTCATGACAACAAACTGATGTAATCTGATTACTTCATCTGAGACTACTGCGAGTTAGAAACTAAAGGTCTGGGCTGCATATTGGGGAAACTTGTCTCCTCCCGGATGCCTTCCATAATGCAGGACATAAATAGTCACAAACGATTAAACACTCAACTAATCAGAGGATCAAGTGGTACCAGTTGATTGAGAGGAATTTTGAGTTCCCTTAAAGATGTCGTTACTCTAATCCAGTTTGCGAAAATGCTTCATGTGATTAAGGTTCTTTGGGACTGAATTCAGTTATAGCTCATGATTACGTTCACATGATACGGGAATGACTTCACATGACTGCCTGGTGGAAAATACGCTGTCAAATTAACAGGCTACGGTCAAAAAGTGCAACTGCTGCTGCAGGTCAAAACAATTGAATTGTTATTAGGCTTATGCTTCTAGCAAGACAGACGTGTTACATTCACCAACATCAAATAGAGATTCTGGTGCTGGAAAAACGTGATGAAGCAGCTTTGTAGAATTGGGTGTTAAACTGAAATGTAATGGGCGGTAAACACACACCTCGAACCTGATCCCACGTTCTTGTTCCAGAATTATGATGTGAGGTGTCCAGCATGTCAGAAATCTCCTTATGAGACTGCAATGTTCTGTCCTCATATACAGCGTTTCACCACTTCGGCCTCACTGAGGAGCATTTCATATTCCCTGGCACACAGTAATATAGCTCCACTCCTCCATGCCAAATTGACTCCACAAGTGCTCCTATACCTGCTGACTGACACATGCTCGCTGAAAATGATTCCTTCCAGCAGCAGCCAGCATCGCTGCTGGCTCTGGAGGGCTACTTCATTCCATTATTAAGTTGAAAAAGAGAGACAGAGCCAGCCGGGGGATGTGAGGGAGCTTGGCTGGGTAGAGAGGAATAATAGAGAGCAGAGGAAGTTATCTGGGGAGAGTGAGCCTGGCGTCTGACAGGAGATCAGAGAGCTCCACCAGCTGGAACCCCTGCTCATGAGCCCACAGCCCCAGCATGATGAGCTCTGCTGGGCAGGACAGGTCAGAGTATAGCACCTATACACTTCAGCTCCACATCGCCTCTGTCCCAGTGTTCAACAGCCTTCATATCACAAAGTAGATAGGGACTCAGTAGCCTATTCATATTTCATCAGACCGTTTTCCATGTCTGTTTCCGACAATTTAGCCATCAATGTAATTTCCCTGAATAGTTCCCTAAACAAGGACACTAAAGGGTTAAAGAATTATGGAGACAGAGCCCCTGAGAGAGAAAGCGAGACCAAATCAACAAATGAATGCCTCTCCTATGAGAGGCTAAGCCTCTTATTTTTTATTTCAAATGAGGATAGAAATTGACTTCCTTATTAAATCTAATTATTAGCCGGTGCCCTCCAAAAGTCTTCTAAAAGCGCCTGGAGCGACCGGGCTATTAGCATAAACAGCACCACTGGCAAGCTTAAAACAAATGGTATATTTAGTCTGTGTTAATGGGATTAAAGTGTGCTGGATTCAGGAGCAGTTCTACTAACAGCGAGCATCACATCTTCATTATGGATGCCCTGACTTCTCCATTTCCACCCTCTTTGTTTGCATTTCATTCCACTCCACTGCCTCCCTCTCCCCTCAGTTATTCAACAGATTGTGTTCAATCTTGATCCAAAAAATCCCAGACAATCATAAATAATAAAGGATTACAGCGATCTCTGAAAAGCTGGTGGCGCGCCAGCGGCAATGCGCACACAGAGAAATAATTGTTGACCATCTGTGCAGCAGATTGGTAAGAGAAAGGGTAAACAAAGAGCACAGTGTACCTGCTAGAGCTTCACCCCCCCCCTCTCCCTTCAGCCAGGGAACATGAAAGGCTTTGATGACGTTCACCCCCGCAGAATCCACTGGCTCGCTCCACGAGATTTTTCGATTAGGGAGGTTTCAGAACCACAGATTGACAAGCCGCGCCTGTCAGGAATCTAACAAGGCTGGGGCTTATCTCTCTATCATCAGCCAAACAGTGGTGAAGCGCTGCACTATGCCAGCCCACTAGAGTTGGGATGGAGGATAATTGAGCAGGCAAATGATCACATTTACATGTGATACACACAAAACTCTCCAGAGAGGAAAGTGATGTCAGGAAAGCTTACCCTCTGCAATCCCATAAATCACTCCTCTGTGAGCCAAAACTGGATTTACTGCCAGTGTTACTCACACACTGCCACATCCACCGTCATCGGGGATGCATAAACCTACACCCATCAGGGTTCCTTATTAGGGAAAATTGATCTTGTTGTTGAAGATTGTGCTGGGGGTCAATCAATGCATTTTGATGTGAGCTGTAAAGTTAATTGTGATACGTTTCAGATTTATGGGTCAGAGAATAAA
The DNA here is from genome assembly GCF_964638095.1 of Poromitra crassiceps. Lineage (NCBI taxonomy): Eukaryota > Metazoa > Chordata > Actinopteri > Beryciformes > Melamphaidae > Poromitra > Poromitra crassiceps. The sequence goes on from NC_139636.1 coordinate 24,212,464, forward strand.
TCAATATGAGATGGATTTCACACAGGTTCCACCATCTCTTAAATTGCGTCATTAATTCCAGTGGATCATCTCATACGAACCATCACATTACTTATTCGGATGATGACCTCCAAATGCTGGATTGTCCATGTGAAATTGAGATAATTCCAGCCCTTTTCCACCTCATGAAGTGAAAGTGAAACACAAGCCTGGATTTGAGATGCTTATGTTGTTTCTAAAGCTCCCCGTGTCACAGTCCCTGCAGGGGATGAAAAATGACCTCAAGCTACCCCATCCATCCCAAATAGAGGTCCCTCATTATAGTCTGATATAGATAGATAGAGAGATAGAGAGATAGAGAGATAGATAGATAGATAGATAGATAGATAGATAGATAGATAGATAGATAGATAGATAGATAGATAGAGATATAAGAGCGATAGATGGATAAAGATATATAGTGTGGAGCAGGGAGGATAAAAGACAGGGGGATCGTAATGAGCTGTGTTTGTGTGCAGTGTTGGTGTGCCTGTTGACAGCAGTTAATGAAGTTACAGTAAAGTGGGAGAATCTGTTGGCACTAATTAAACCTCTTCTCATTAGCAGTGTTGGAAAGGGGAGGGACTGCAGCAGGAGTGGGAGGGGCAAAGACACAGAGGCAAACACAACAGAGTGGCAGTTACAGCACACGCACGCGCATGCACACATGCACGCACACACACACACACAGACACACACACACACACACACACACACACACACACGCCTATGTGTGAACAGGGCTTGGATTTACAGAACTCCTGAGCTTATCGTGCGTTCCTTTATCGCAAAATAACTGGGATGTGGAGGCTAAATGACGTCACATCCGTTTTGTTAGCATTCCATTTGCAGAAAACTTGACCTGGGAAGTTCACTGTTCATTGGTCAGATCCAGTCGCTAGCCAGGCTAGCCATTGTTAGCAATAACAGTTGATAACATGGCATTTTGCGGCATTTTGCGCATACAATCACTGCAGCCGCATGTCAGATAGATGTTAGGCAGTGCTGTGTGTACAGCTGATTTAATGAGACACAAACAAAACAGAAGTGCTAAACAACATTACTACAATTATAACTACTGTTGTTGCGCAGCGCAGCCATCTTGGATTTTTGAGGTCGGGGCTGCTGTAGTCTCTTAGAACAGACGAGTTGGCTTCCGCAATTTTCAAATGCTTCCGCCATACCGTCTGTAATTCGTGGGGGAGAATCATGCACCAACCGGAATGAGAAGCAGAAAGGCGGGTCTTCCGCTCATTAGTCCAATCAGAATTTCTTTAAGGCGGGTCTTCCGCTCATTAGTCCAATCAGATTTTTTTTTCCGTGGACACACGTGTCGTGATTGGTCGGATTTTGTCGAACTTCCTTCCAGTCTGAAGGTTTTTTCCCCAACTTCCTTGTGCATGTTCTGGGGGTGTAACGTACAGACTGTATAGCTGCATTCGCCGGATGTAGATGAGACAGTCTGTTTTAAGAGACTAGGGCTGCTGAGGCTCCAACGAGTTTGGAATGGGAAATACCAGCTCTGGTGACGTCACCGTCCCAGCTCATGACCTTTGAAGTCGTAAGATTACCAGTTCCCAGTTATAAAGGAATGCACTATTATCCTGTGATACAAACAGAAAAATAGTAAACAGATATTATATTAAACAGTAGCTGTAGGAAATATCTTACACCTAACTGAGGCTCCAGTGTGGATTGGCTCCTCTAGAAGCCACAGCTCTGACATCTGGAAATGTTGCAGTCACCATTGAGCTGTTAGAAAGTGGGAGAGAGCTCAATTGACTGTCACAGAGTCTGAGTGGAGCTCAGTGTGTGCCATCTTAACCACAGCTCCATCGCAGCCTGTAATCCAGCTCACCACCAAAGCCACCGCTGCTGGCTGCCTGCGCAGACCCAGCCTCACTGTTTGTTTATGCAGCACGTAGACCCGGCCATTAAAAGTGGGAAGCCTGTCAAAAATAAAAAGAGACTTTTCATGTTTGAGGGCTGCAATTGTGGCTCTTGTGTGATGTTTTTTCCTCCACGCTGACCCCTCGCTTTGAGGTCGGCAAGCCGCTTAACCCTGGGCTACGCAGCCAGCCCATTGGCTGGGCCAAATACAGTATTTTTGAATGTGGTGGCGTAAGGGGTGCCTCCGGCAGAGGCAGTGTGTGGTTGCGTGCTGACTGTGACTATGGCTGTGCAGCCACGGCAGCTTACGCATCATTATAATGGCTTCTGAGGCGAAGACGCCAAAGACCCTTTAGAGATGTGCACATCATTTGGCTTATTATGTTCCTAGTTACCTATCCTCATGTTCATGCTCCCCCAAAGCCCACTACGAGGCAAAGTTAACCACGCAACAAGCTGAGCAAAGGCTATACATTACACCGTTGACTGACAATGGAGAAAAAAAAAAGGTATAGCAACATTCTCGTGCTGAAATAATAATCATCTTCATTAATACCCGCCCACAGAATGTGAAAACCCACGCATATAGAAGCCCCTGATATAAGTGATTTAATATGGCTGTTCCAATCTCGCAGCCATTCAAATAATAAAGCAGCAGCACAGGGAGAATGTGGAAATTTGCTACATAGTTAACTTGCGACAGCTACCAATTAGGTTTACGATCCGGGCGCCTTTGGGCCACTGTCGCCAGGCCTCTGTCTCCCTCTGATGTCATTACACAAATCTGCTGGAGTCTGACAGAGCAACAGGGCTGGAGGACACGGGCCTGGGAGAAGGAGAAGGGAAGTTGGCTCCGCTCCTCTCCTCTGATAGCAGCAGATAAGCCGGCCTTGGGGCCTCTTATCTCATCGGTGGATCCTGTGTAAATGTAGGGTTTAGTCTGGCAGATTACATCAGCAGAGCCTGCTGGGGACAGAGGCCAGCCGCCTGGGGACCCGTGATGACGCCCCCCACATGTGACACATCTCCTCCGCCCTTCATGCACTGTAACAAAGCAGGACCTGGGTCTACCGTGGTGGGAGAGACGGCTCCTCTCGGGCCATTTAAAACCAGTCGCCAAATGAAACCGTAATTAAAACGGTCAACTTCCATCTATTCTAACCCAAAACGCTCACACACACACCCACAGCATTTGCTTTCATTGTCAGCTGGCGTGCTACGTACAGTGAGACGGATGGGAGTGGGCGGAATGCTCCGTTTGGATCAAAGTCTCTGTTAGCTGTGTGGAGGTGTGTGTGGTAAGAACAGGCACTCCTGACAGGAGAAGAAGCAGCCATCTGACGCGGGACAGGCCCTCTGCAGTGCAGGAGCTGCCAAGGTGCCATATGACTATGAAAGGTTCATTTTAGGATAAACACACCCTCCCTGTTCCTCTAAATCTCTCTCCATCCTTCTACTGTATGTACAGCACATTCCAGACTGACAGACTGACAGGCCACATGATTTGGGGAGTGACCAAATGGAAGGCCCTCCTCCTCCTTCCTTCTTTTCCTCTCGCTCCCCCCTCTCTCTCTCTCTCTCTCTCTCATCCCACCCAGCGAGGGGAAGTGGTGAGGTCGGAGTGGTTGGCCAGACCGGGCCAGCTGTGCGACCACAGACCTCTGAGTGTGTGTATGTGGGAGGGAGGGAGGGATCCACAGGCCTTATTACAGGCCCAACAACACACTGGGCCTCACAAACGGCTACTTCACAGCTAGCTAGCAGCCTAGCGCTAACACTGCAGGATCTGTGCCATTTTAACGAGGTAGAGCAGCACGAGAAAGTGTGTTTTTGTGTAATAAACAATCAAAAACAACCATAAGGATATGAAATGGCATCGTCCAATCATGCATGCGTCATTTCATTGTTGGTACGTACATACCGTAAATTATACTGAGCCACTCAAACGACTAAGATACTAAGGTGTTATGATGGTACATAATCCTATAGCAGCTCTGGAGAAAGTATGGCAATTTTCTTTGCACCATACTGCCAACTCCTATCGGCTGAAGGAAAAGAAAGAAAAGACTGTTGCCGGACTGCATAGTCAGCCAGCTCGCAGGACGAGAAGGTCTCACAGTGATGATGTCACTGCTTCGCGTTGGTCCCCAGGGCGATGATTTATGAGCTAATCTGGAAGTGTCTCGCAGGATTCCAGGTCGCTCTCTCCCCGGGGAGCTGCTAATGGGACAACGGGATGGAGCCACCGTGCGATACAAGTCCTCTCAGGCCCTGACATCCATCTCTATGATCATACACCAAAAAAGCAATATAGCAATGTTGACTCCATTTGGCAGCACACACAGACGCAGACGCACATACATCCACACGCACACTCTCGGGCAAGTGTACACACGTACACATTCACACATAGACACGTTCACACATAGACACATACACACCTACAGAAACAAATACGGAATAAATCAAGTATTGCATATATAACCTTGGCTATTTGCAATTTGTCATGCAGCCCAAGAAAGATAATTGAGGCAACCTCCCAGTATGCAAATAGAATGATAATCAGCCCGCGCTATTCTGTAGCAAACGCACACGGGGAAAAAAAACAGTTACATTGTTAGCAATTTCTAATAGAGGACACCTATTGACCCATTTTCTCTTGGAAAGCAATTTGTCCCTCCAAAATAAAACTAATAGGTGGCAAGATGAATGGATTAGAGCAGGCTAGCCTGGGTGCACCGTGCCACGAGGCACTAAATCAGCAGATTATTAGTTTTATGAGCCAAGCCCACGAGAGAATAATTGCTAATGTTCCCAGAGTAACCAAGGGAAATAAAGGTAATGGAGCAATTTATAAATTCTGATTGGTATACATAGAGAACTTCCAGCCCATCTCCTTTGTTATTTTACTGCTCTCAATAAAATACGCCCCCGAACCACACAAACACCGGGGCCTGTTATCAAAATCAATACAATCACACAGGACCACGAGTGCTGCTTCTGCCCCTTTGTTAGTTTTAGTGTGATGCAGCCTGGCTCACCGTTATAAATCAAACTAATGTGAAAAGGGGGGGAAAAACACTAACATCAACTCCAATTTCTTTACTTCATTTAGCCTGTCCAGTAGTATGCAGATGATGATTCACCCTCAACCCAAAAATATACATGCACAGGCGCACGCACACGCACACATACACACACACACCAGTAGCGGAGGGTACACCGGGGCAGAGGGTGCGCCCGCCCCAGGCCCACTCCACAGTGGGCCCCCATAATTTTTTTTTTTTGCAGGCCAGGCCAGGCCAGGCCACCGGGCATCGGCCTGACGTGCCCGATTATGCAGTCCGCGCCTGTCTGTGTGTGAGAGGGAGACAGGGGCAGACAGGGTGCTGTCTGTGGCAGCCTGTCGCTGTCCATCTGCGGTGGTGCTGAACCGAGGGCTGTGCCTCGGTGCTGAAACATCTGAAGAGGCCTCGCTGGCAACCTGTGTTTTTCTTTTTCTTCTTCAGAACAAGCTTGCCTGTAAAGTGGCTTCACTGTAGGCTTTCTTGGACATAATATTACTTGGCTCAATGAGTGACAAATTGTGTTTTCGGATATAGGGGCTATCAGCTATTTTACAGTTGTGACTTAAAATGACTTTATTTAATAAAGTCAGTGGTGTGAGTGTGAGTGGAATTCAATCAATAGACAATAACATTGGTGTGTTTAAAATGAGATTCCACTAAATATGGCTAAAACAGATTCAAACATGCAAAAAAGGCAAATCTTTCTTCGCCGCCGGCGTGGGCCCCCCTAAAAGCTTCGCCCCCTCTGGGCTGATAGGGTCGCTCCGCCCCTGACACACACACACTATCTGTACAAGCTTAGGGTGCAGGTCTACATTATACATTACATACATACATTATACCAACGACTGAGGCAAGATCAGGCAGGCAGACAGACAGGTAGGCACACACACACACACACACACACACACAGACAGGCAGACAGACAGACAGGCAGGTAGACACACAGACAGGCAGGTAGACACACAGGCAGGCAGGCAGACACACAGGCAGGCAGGCAGACACACAGACAGGGTGCAGATGCAGGCAGGTGCTGTGTTTAATCCACCCACCCAGATGAATAACTGTCCTTCACTCATCCTGTTTTCTTAACCACATGACTTTCCATCACATGGAGTCAAATCCCTAATTTCCACCTCTTCACAGCTCTCTGATGTTTAAATTGTAAGTTGCACTAAGTCCAAATGTAGTCTGAAATGTTCTGCAGATGTAGACCTTTCTTATGTGGTTCTTGAAAGCAAAGATTTATCTGGTTAGAGGCTTCATAGCTTTACGGCCGCAGTCTGCCTGCCTCACATTCAAATCAAGGTGGGTGGTCTCATCAGCGTCGTCTCATATCCATTTTTGCGTAGCATAAACAAGCATCTATCCAAAAGCAATCAATTTCCATTGTACTGTTTTACACAAATTGCTCAATTATAAACCAATTAAAATAGAGCCAAGTCACCGCGCTGTTTATATGCAGTAGATAGCCTCTAATGTAATTTGATGCACCGCTGTATTGAATTACACATTGAACTCAAGGTGAGAGAAGGCAAAACTGATTACTTCTAGAAAACAATATGGCATGATGGAGATGGGGTTACAGCGTCATATCATTTTGCAGCCCTGAGCAGGTTGTCTGTTGGTGCATCTGTGATAGATTTGCTCTGCTGGAGTGTTTGCAGCTGAGGAGAGCGGATGTCTCGCCACATGCAGACACACTACACACACACACACACACACACACACACGCACGCACACGCACACCCACACACACACACGTACGTGCACGCGCGCGCACGCACACCCACACCCACACACACACACACACACACACACACACATATGCACATACTTGACCTTTCCACAGTGGCGGTGACAGCTCGCAAACCTCTCTCGTAACTGAAAATCTTCGCATATACTTTGCACCCACTTCCTGTTGTGTGTTGTGTGTGTAACTCTTGTTTTCGCTTCCTTGTCTATAGGTATGAAGAAACAGTGTGAACTGTAACCTGTCCGACCTGCGTGGAGCCTCTCTGTTCAGACTTGTTGAGTCGAGTTAAGTGGCCCTTTGTGTATTCGCCATTCATTCGGCATTCCTGAGACGATGATTCAGTGGAGAGAATTCAGGCCATTAAATGTATCAAATCCAGACTCTCATGAGTAGGTAGTCATCGACACGTCTGTTAGCGGTATTTGTTTTGTAATCTGCACTTGTCATCCCCATCTGTACTTTAAAGTCCCACAGAGAGGGTGTTTCTGGGCCAGCCCGTTGGTTCATCGTCACCTCACATTTCCTGTTTTGAAAGAGTGTGGCACCCGACAAAACGACACAGCGCAAAGCAGATCTTAACAAACCCCATGCGGCCGGAAGCTATACGTAGGAAGGAAGCTTATCTCAAGGTGTGAAGACCCAGCCTTAGTGCAAGCAATGCTGTCACAGAAGCATGTCATTCAGGTCTCATTGTACTATCTAAATGGAACGGAAGTTTAAAGCAATTGGCGATCAACCTCTGTTGTCAATTTAATTCCGTACACAGCTCTCAAGAACCACTGAAACCATGCAGGGCACATTGATTTTCCAATGGATTGATTGCACTCTGGATCCTGCGCCGATCCACAGAGACAGAGAAGCTGTAATCACACATTCCGTGATCCCACAGTTTCTATACGATGCGGTTAGGTTTTTTTATCCAAATGCAACAAGGCCTGTAATAAATCTTGTCTTCCTTTCCATCAGCTTGCCAGCAGCTGGGAGCCGTCAGGGGAAGCCACCCCAAGCAAAATGTTATTCCAGCTTGTTAGTGTTTGAAGTCACAGCGAGCCGGGCTGCAGAAGCTGCTGCCTGTGGTTTATGGCTTGTGGGGCTGCTCAAGATATGGAGTCTCACTTTCCAAGTCAGGATGTCTCACCGCCATTGAAGCCACAACTGTAGCGGTGAGATAACGCTGGCACGTCGAGAAGAAAGGGACTTCAGAGCAGACATGTGGTCTTGACTCAGTGAGTGACAAGACCACTGTGTGTGTGTGTGTGTGTGTTTGTGTGTGTAGGTGGGTGCGTGTGTGTGTGCGCGCGCGCATGAGTTTGTGTTGTTTTCCCACATCCGTCGACTGATGCAGTACTTTACTGCAACCACTTGCTGCAGTAATATCGCTTCCTCCTCACTCCACTTTCATAGTTGCTGCCTTTTGCATCCAAAATGCACATGCAATTCTTATGACTTTAATGTTATATGCTTGCCAGCTTCTTGTAGGGAGAAATACTTTTTTTTTTTACACGCGTTTGCTCTCTGACAAATTGAGTTAATTAGATAGTCCTGACAAAAATGGGAAAATGCATTTATTTGTACTCAGCTAAACATAATGAATTATGAATAAAAAAGAGCAATCCAATTGTGTTTCCACTTCCCGCTACAAGTGCACTGGGCCACACAGCACCTCTTGTTACTGAAATTCAACAAGCTTGGCTCCCATCGCTGTTTCAATGATTACAGTCGTCGTGTTACAACCACAAGAGGCCAAAGGTTGTCAGTCAGCCACTCTGTTTCCACTGCTCAGCTTCCACTCTCTGATCATTTCCTCTGTAATCTCACATTATCGCACGGCGGAACTAATCCCGCGGATTCCTTCACAGTCACAGCGAGAAAGACTCTGAAAGAGCTGCTGTACCTATACTGGACTCAAACAAACAACTATACTGCACAAAACGTACAACCCCGAAGCACGAAAAGAACGCTGTTAAAGTTATATAGCAATTTACATTACGCAGTGCCACCACAGCAGTGCTATCAACAATCCATCTAAATATTGTCATCACGGCTATTAATAACAGCACAGGAAGCAGAAACTATCAATATAACACGTCCCATATTTTGCAGTGTTATGCAACAGTGCTGATAGGGAAGAGCAATATTCAGTCATGCACGAATAAAACGGACAACTTGGGCTGACTGTGATGAATACTCCCAGAGAAGAGGTGTGAGGAGGGCAGCACTGTCTGTGAGGAGAGCAGGGGAGTATGTGAAGATGTTTCATATGTACTACAGTGCTATGAATAAACCATCAGGGCTTAAGTGAAGGACATGCAGGTACTAATTGGATATGCTTGGTTGATTCGGCCACACTGTGAAGATAGGGTTGGGGTGAAAGGTCGAGAGGGCAAGGCGATGCTCCAGCTGATTCAGTGAGAGTTGTCTCCCTCCATGCACGCCCCCCCCCCCCCCCCCCCCCCCCCCCCCCCCACACACACACACACACACACACAGATGACCCAAGGGTCAGCAGCCGTGGCTGCAGCTCCTGCTTGTCCCTTAGGGCCAGTGGGCGGACAGGCTATTGATCAGCCAGACTATTATCAGAGCTGGAGCTGTTTATCATGGTGCCTGCTCTCAGCAGGGAGCCTCCGTCTCTAATGGAGCATGGTATGGCGCTCCCCCGCACCTGTCCTTGTCACCCCCACACCTTAAGCACCATCGATCCCCCCCGCGTCATGCGTCCTTGTCCCACTGGTGCCCTACTCCCTGGGGGAGGGTGGCTCCTCCTGGCCTGTCAGCGCTGAAATATGTTCCTCATTGGTGCCGCCCTGCCGATGAGTCTCTCCTCTGTCCTTTTCAGAAGCGGCTGTCAGCCTGGGAAACTGCCCTGTGGAAACTAACCATGAGCACATCATCAAACCCTGGCCCTCCGCCTTACTCACGCTCCATCACAGTCTGCGACGAACAACAAGAACACGAGGAAGAGTCCTCGTTTGCATGTGCAATCGTCTTCACTCTATTTATTGCAAAAATACTGTTGACGTGTGGACTTGTCCTTTCAAACGAGTTGTAATCTATTTTCAACATTTGCCCTGATGACTTGGAGGGAGAGATACAGCCAATGTTTGCTGACAAAGCCGGAGTGGATTTTCCGTTTTTTACGGCGGCTGACCTGCTATATGTGCTCAGTGGATCCACTTTGACGGGGATGAAACCTTGTCCCGACATACTTTGAGGCGGTGTTCAATATCAGCTCTATGTACAGTGCAGCCGTTACACACAGCAGGGCTATTATAAACCAGACAGTAAATGTCAGGCAGCAAAAGCGCGGCCCCATAAACAAGCCAGTGGACAGTGGTTACTCAGAGGTCATGCAGAGTGCTCAGTCGTCTGTGGCGGCTGGCCGGGGGGAAACAAAGTGATGAGGATTTAATGATATCCAGCTTTGTGGCTATTGATAGCAGAGTCAATGGGCTGCTGCACTGTGGGTGTCTCGCAGATACACAACAGATTAGCAGCGCTGTGCCAGAAGAAAACGTCACAGATCAATAGGACACAGGGGAGAATCAATAAGCGCCCCGCTACTCTCTCTCCGGCTTTCATTTGGTGGATTGCCGGGCTCCCCTTTTATGGCCCACCGTGCCGTTAACTGCATTCATAAAACATGCATCACAGATCTGTCACGGGCATCATATGTTAATGCCCCGCTGCTAATGAATATGAATGCTCTGTTCATAAGCCAAGTCTCCCTCTCATTACATTGCTTTACACCTCGCTGAGCCCGGAGAGCTTCGCCTTGGATGAAATGTAAATCACTGCTTTATTGGGGCAAAATGCATGACTATCCTATAAAACGAAGCCATGCAGGTGAGGGGAAAAACATAGACCCCCTTCGCAGTAGATCACATCTATCCATCTGCTTTAAAGCCAATGGTCTTGTAAAACTGTGCGAAATGAGTAACGGCATCATCATCATCATCATCATCATCATCATCATCGCCATGCCCAGGATGAGGGAATAACATTGAGAATATTCAGTGATGTCCTAAATACGATAATTCAGCATTACCTGGCTTGTCGCGCTTCATTATAGTCCCGAGATCTTAGATTAATTAGCGTTATTGTGCAAAGTGAGTGAGAGAATTGGACAGTAATTACATTAACCTTCTGGATCACACCTTGTCTTTTAACAAGACATGTCTGAGCTATAAAAGATTGCTACTGCATAGAGGATTACTCTTATCCTCGACAGTGTCTGCCTTCCAAATTGATCCAATTAGCCATTCAGGGCTAATTTAATTACTTGGGGCTGCTATAGCCTCTCTATCTCTTTGTCCTTGCCACCATGCAGGATAATCATAACTCTGGGCACTGAACAGATTATCTTTAGGACATGCATGAAGAAAGCAAATTTAATCTGAAATGGCAAAACATGAAATAACTGTCCCTCGAACAGCACTGAATGCAACGCAAAAATACCAGCCTTTGTCCTGATTTCTTATGTATTAAGTCCCTATGATAGAACGTATCCATATGATTGGTATGCATAGGGCAGCCTCATAGTTGATATTAGGTGAAGTCATCTTCATGCACACAGTAGGCTAATCTTTGTTTTGAGCACAGCAGTGGGCCGCTGGGCACGTACCAATCTCCTCTGCTCCGGGGGCAATATGGGTTGAGAAATGAGAGGAGGAAGCCACTGCATTGCCAGCCACAGACCAAACAAGATGAGAATGAACTCTGAGCTTGGCCCGTCTTTGTTGTAATTAAGATGAAATTCACCAATCATTTAAACTCACAAATGGAGGTTTGACAGAAGGCCAAGAGCTCATTGAAATACCATTGGCTTGCAGTTTAGCTATTTATCTGTCTCCGCTGAGCTGAGGAGCCAATATTTAAGTTTCCTTAATCAGCATTCAGGATTTGGGATTCCAGTAAATCTTTGGGAAAAGGTCAAATGGTTATCAGAAAAGCAGAAAATGTGTCAATTCAATTTGAAACTGGATGCTGGAGATGTCAGATTGAATTAAATGTGTGTTTGCGCAATTGTATACTAGCAATGTCGCGCGCTTGATTTCTAGGCTGGAGACTCTGGAGACGATGCGCCATGTTGTGAGATTTATGACATCACTGATGATGTCACTGATGATGTCACAATGTTCAGCTCAAGCTGCATCTGCGAGCTCGCAAATCGGGCAAAAGCTCGCGGGCAAACCAACGAGGTATGGTAGAAATGAGCAATGAGGAGGAGGACGACGACGAGGCACGGTAGGAATGAGCACTGCCAGTTCAGCGGGTGTGGCGAGGGACGCTAGAAAGTAGCGCGCTCTGTTTCTAGTATATATATCTTTGGGGATTTGATCCATAAGCACGACATGTTAGATTCAGGCCAAGTTTGGGAACTAATGAGTTGAAACAGATCCAGATACTTCACAATAGCCACTGGGAGCCACATTAAAGACAGCTTCAAGGCCCATGTGATTCTCAGTTGGTCGTGAACGAAGCGTATAAACAGGCCACTTTAATCAGGGGATTGTTTGGGGAGAGTTCTTTTAATCTGTGATTATAACACCAGATCAATGAGAAGGCCTGCTCTGAGCCGTGTCTGTGATAAAAAAAGGAGGATTTACATCAAATATTCATAGCCAGCTCTCTCAGAGGATTCGCCACCGCAGACAACCACTGCGTTTTATACTATACAGAGCAGATGGAAAACAAAACCATCAAGTGAATGAAAAAGACGGCGCTGTTCCAAATTGGGCCTTGTGTAAGGCAAGTTGCAAATTGCAGTAGTTATCTACAAAGTGCGGCTTTATGCATGATGAAAACAGAACTTTAAACAGAACATAAAAATGTGTATTTTTTGGCCATCCGCCCCCTGTAACCCATGATAGAATGGCTGGCCAACAATGTTACACAGAACATTATTATACATTGCCCCAGTAGGCAATGAAAGCAATCTCCTAGGACAAAGTCAGCACTGTATTGCCTTTTCATCAGAAAGTGTTTGGTCTTTGCTTGATGTTTCCCTCCAAAGAGGTCCACTCTTACGTTATGCCTCGCTTCTTTAGTCAGTCTTTTAATATAAGTACAACAGCAAAATGAATCAAATATGATCACTGTGTTACTACAATGGAACTTTATGGCAACGTTACAGCGATTAGGGCACAGATGTCTGACGCGTTTGAAGTGATTTAGCAGTTGCACAAATAAAATGTTTCAATAATGTGAAGAACACCTGTTCTAATTATTGGTGATTTTGCATTATTGCTGCATTGCACTAAGCTCAGGGTTCCCATCCTTTACATCAAATTCAAGGAATGTTCAATGACTTTCCAGGCCCATTTCCCTCAAATTCAAGGATGAAGCAGAGCATAGTACATACTGTAGTTTGAGACACGGATCAAGGTTAATTACAACACTGATCCTTTCCATAATAAAAACTAGCAGGCTTTACAGAAGTTCACAGACAACAATACAAAAGAGGCTTGAATAACTTCAATTTGTATTCTTGCACAAAATTAATTGAAGCACTTGTACCCTGTAAGCTGCACCTGTTTTCTGTATGGAACAATACAACTTGGCCTAGAGTTTCTCTGTATTCCCACACAGGCATTTAGGAGACAAAACCAATTTCAGAGACGCTGCAGCACACACTTGGTTGTGAACAAATCAGAGCCTTCATGTAATGTGCCCATTCGCAACAAAAGAGAACTTGGAGAGCCACAAGCTCATAGCAATGCAAGACAGTTTAATCTTTTTTAATGTTTGATGGTATTTGCTTGGAAGCTAAAGCAACAAGTACATAATTATCCGTCTAATTAAGCTGCCAAAACACAAGCACAGTGCTGGAGCACCTCTGAAACAGTGAGTGCAGCATTCATTAGCATGTGCTATAAGCTTATTAATCATCTAACAGCCAATTAGCACACTGTTACCGTTTGCAGTGGGTGTGTAAATAAATTCCTGGGTTAATTTCTTCCTCTGATAATAAAGGGAACATTATGAAAATGAGCTCTGTGACTATGTAAATGATCTATGTCGTTAATTGCATAGCAGCGATAGATGTTTGCTGTGAACCGGGTTGGTGATGCAACAAATATTTCCCGGGCTGTTAGAGAAATTAAACGCGTAGCTGCTGATTCCCGGGAGGAATCCACCGGCTACAATAATGACATTTACCCAGCAGCCCTCTGGCACACTGATAATGACAATGTCGCCGCTTGGCAGCAGGCCAGTGGGAGGTGAGGGCGATGGTGGGGGGCTGGCAATCATCTCTGAGAAAGACAGCATGGACACACACACACACACACACACACACACACACACACACACACACACACACACACACACACACACACACACACACACACACACACACACACACACACACACACACACACACACACACACACAGTGGCAGAAAAATAGTGGGCTTCAAGAACTAAATCTGCTCCTGTATCACCCACTGGTAATTAATAATAATTGCTTTCTAATAAGGGCCATGCCATTAGCAAATTACCTCTCTATAGAAATGCAACCGCAGCAAAACATGCTGTTATTGGAAATGGAATCTAATGGGATTCACTTGACCAAAAAATAAATAAAAAAGCATACACACTGAATTAATTGAAAGCAACCGATGACCACTCACTGCTAATGGTATTAGATGCATTATGCATTACGGCTGTCAAAATAATGTCATCACTTCCACAGACATCCAGTTGATATTTCCTTATTGTGCGAGGTGTAACAATAGGCAGGGCAGCAGAGTGGGATTTGGCTGTTGATATATTCTATGGAGGTGAGGGACGTGAGAGATGTTTGGATGTGTTAGGCCCGGGGAATGAAAAGCAAGGTGGGCACTTTCCCGTGGCTTGGACCCGGCCACACCAGCCCCTCCAGCCCCTCCATGTTCTGGCCTTGTGATAAATGCTTCAAGCTGGTCTTAATCATGCGTGTGACAGAGGAGGAAATGGAGGCCAGTGCAGACAGACAGGATGAATGGAGCATTTACTACGGGTGGCTTCCATAAAACAGCCCTCCATGCAATACTGCCCCCATACTGCTGACAATGTCTGGCTACTGACTGTGCAGGCCAGACACTCCTCAGAACCCTGAGCAAATACACTCAGCATGGCCTATTGGATTAGGTTAGGCTACACTTTATGTCAACAAAAGTCACATATATGGATTGCCCCCAAGACTATGACTGTGTAACTCGAAGAATTCAACACCACAGCTTTTAGATGTTCATTGTTAAAGGGCTTTAACCAGCTTTGTACAAAAGTGGCAGTGTGTGCATCCTGGTGGCTCACCTGCAGCACGTATCCCGCGGAGACTCGGTCCTTTGCACGGCCGACGCGGGTTCGAATCCAACCCGAGGTCCTTTGCTGCATGTCATCCCCTCTCTTTCCCCACCTTTCCTGTCTGCCTGTCCTATCTGAATTAAGGCAAAATGCACAAAAGATAATCTTGGAGAAAAAGAAATCTGCAGTTTGTAATGTAAATAAACAATGTTTAACTTCCCTCCATCTTGTCCGGACCGAGAGCTCCCCGTTCATTCACAGAACCTCCGGGTCCATTATGTCATAATAATAATGTCACTTTGAGCAGTTTTGCCACGGTGTCACTATCACTGTAACTATCACTATTGCTATCATTAATGCTCTCCCTACCTTCATTCGCAGGACTTCCTGGACCAAATGACATCATTATGACATCATTTGGTCCAGGAAGTTCTGTGAATGAACGGGGAGCTCTCGGTCCAGACAAGAAGAAGGAAAGTTAATTAACATGTTCATTTACATAATACTACTGATCTTGTAATGATACAAAGCTGGATGAAATTCGGCAAAGTGGCACAATTCTTCACAGTCAAAGGCTTCTTATCATCTGGTGCTTTCATTTTGAAACCAGTGCTTAGAAAAAACAGCAGGCTTGTCCTATTATGAAGCGATTGCATTTTGCTTTTAAGCGGGACGTGGCTCTTTTGTGTTTATTTCAGCTGCCGAGAGCCTAAATCTCAATAGCAGCCACTTCCTCCCTCCTTCTGGTGCCCAATCAATTAACACACGGGTAATACCAGGCCTATTAGAGGCAGCCAAACCCTTCCCGGCCCTGTCATCTGCTGCTGGAACAATTGCTTAATATAACGGCAGGCTCAAAGGAGCACTTACCAGGGCCCAATCTTCTGGAATCAATAACAACAGGCAGGCTATATTGTTTCAAACAAGGAAACAGCGGGGGATGAGAGAGCGAGGGAGGGAGGGAGGGAGGGAAACAGAGAGAAGGGGTCAATACAAGTGCTTGGGTTTAAGAGACGCTGGCTCAGCCGTAAAAACATTGTGCCCTAAAGTGCTGCAGCAGTTCCCTGAAACGGATATAAGCAGCGCTTCCTGGGCAGAGGGGAGGCGGGCGGCGGGTCTCAGAGGGGTTGCTCGCTCGTGAGGTTCCAGAAAGAATACAGCCAATCACCAGGCCGCTCCACGACTATGAGAAAGGCCATGAGGTTGAACCTCTTGACAGCAACACAACAGTTGAGGGCAGCAGCGGCACACAGGGGGAGAGAGGGTCTAGCCTCTTGGCTCCAGCACAGCGGGGATACCATTAGGGAGTGCTGGTAGGTAGGCGCCGTGGCATTTAAGGTCAAGGGAGAATTTCATTTTCTTGATGATAATTCTGGAGGAGCTGTCCGTCAAAGTTGATGAAAATTCAGATTATATTGCGAGCGGCCGATTAGCAAGGCATTTAGCATCCATCTAATACAAATGCCAGGGCCTTGCTAGCATAACAATGACAGGGCAGGGCAGAGCCGGCCAGCCGAGCTGATGGGGGAACATTTTTTCTGGTAAGTGAAGCTGTCGCCTCTCTGGGGCCTGTCAGTGTCAGAGCCGCATGGATCGCATCATGGTTTCCTGTGCCAGCAGAAAACCATGCGACGGGTCGATGCCTTGTGGGGACACCACAAGGCATCGACCCGTCTGTAATCACACAAGCAGTTTGAGCCTCAGGAAAACTTCATCCTGAAGTGCTTAGCTTTAAGGACAGCATCCAATTTCTTCGCAGAGCATTGGAGAGGACTGAGGGAAAGAGACAGAGAGAGAGGGAGAGGGAGAGAGAGAGAGAGAGAGAGAGGGAGCCGGTGTCAGTGATCTTTACTACAGCCCTGAAACAGAAGAGCAGACAGATATCGACGGCGCCCTGTCTGTCTATCGTCAACCCGAGGAGCACAGAACTGCCCCTCTACGACCCACTGGTAAACACTCGTGTGCAGGGTGTAGTGGTAAATACAGAGAGGTGGGTAAACTATCCAAGGTGAGTAGTTTACCCACCTTGTTTCCTCTCATTGATTGACACAGGTGATCTGAAAATAGGCGAGTAAACTCTTTGCCTGATTTCAAAGAGGTGGGTAAACTGTGTTTACTTGCATTTACCCTCCACTACGCCCCTGCTGGTGTGGGACCCCATCATCAGCTCTGAATCCTTCAGCATGTGGTCCCATAACACGTTTTCTGCTACCGCTTCCAGACCAATAATATCCAGGGCTTTGGTCCAGTCAGTTAACTTTATGAATAATATCCAGGGCTTTGGTCCAGTCAGTTAACTTTATGAATAATATGCAGGGCTTTGGTCCAGTCAGTTAACTTTATGAATGGCATCCAACGCCTGAGAGGATTTCTCCTGCAGTGAGGCTGTAGTCTATACACTACTACACAGCAGCATCAGAGAGGGCGAAACAAAAACCAACTTGAAATTCTGAGTTCCTGTTTTTCAAAGGCGAGAGAGAATGCTTACTGAGCTTGGGTACAATATGACTTACAGGATCAGTATACTGTACGAATGCTGAATGTCTAGCGTTTGTGTAAAATGAAAAAATGTGTGTTAGGTGTTTGTGTTGATCAAAGTAACGGCTCGTGTCTATTTTGGCAACAGGAAACACCTGGCAATGAATGAGTGAATGATGCATCTGAGGAGGAAGACTGAAGCTCAATGAAGAGACAGGAGAGAGAGAGAGAGGGAGAGAGAGGGAGAGGGAGAGGGAGAGGGAGAGGGAGAGGGAGAGGGAGAGGGAGAGGGAGAGAGATTGGGGGAGCAGGTGAGGAGGAAGTGTGAAATATAACTGCCTGCCTCCCCAGAGTGTGATTATTTCTGCATCTCGTCTTACTTCTCTTTGATGTATTCACACAGAAACACCACCAGAATCACATCTCCAAACAAGTCCAACTAATTGTGAAACAGGTCTTGTTTTACAACAGTAAAATGGTTTAACCAGTAGGGTAAATGGCTACACCAACAATACTGCCAATGAATTTAAATGATTTCATTATAAATATACATTATGAAATCTTGTCAAAGGGAAATTCTCTCCTTGCAATTTAGACAAAATTAAGAATAAGAGGATGTGTTAGAGTGGATATAGCAAAAAAAAATTACCAGTCCCATCATATTGATTTGGCCATTAGGCTAAATCAAAATTATGTTTTATTAAATTGTGTTTATGGCAACAGAAGAAAACAAACCACTTTGTGAATAAATATGCAAATGACTATGAGAGAATATTTGCTGTGCTGAATTGGTGTAGACACAGATGTGCTGAGGGCTGTCCACAGACAGACAGACAGACAGACAGACAGACAGACAGACAGACAGACAGACAGACAGACACACACACACACACACACACACACACACACACACACACACACACACAGAGAGAGAGCTGTCTACTGCTGTATGGCTGCTATCAAACAGCACACCGTGAGCTAGCCAGCTTACAGCACACTACTTGCATCCGGCCTTCCAGTTGCCATGGTAATAGAGTCTGGCATAAGAAGTGATGGGCCAACCACAGACATCAGAGCAGCTCTTAACCACAGACATCAGAGCAGCTCTTAACCACAGACATCAGACGACGACTATGGAGGTGATTTATTAAGCCCATGTTCAAAGTCCGTCTGAACCGTAACAAGCCTACGAGCATGCAATGGATCAAATACATGAAACTGGTCGAAAAAGCCCTCTCCCTCTTCATTACAGCTCTTATTACATTCCACCATGCATGAAAGATGGAATAAAAGGACAAACAATAAGAAACTGAATAAGAAACTTGAGCGCACTGAAAATCAAGCTCTCTCTCGTACTTACAGCATATCATGTTTACGCACAGAATATGCCATCTGACATCATTTGCTTATAAATAACTGAATTCTCCCATGTTAAGATCTCAGGAGACCCTTTCAGTTTATTCATGAACGCCCTTTGCAACACGCGCAGCAAATTAGCCTTTGAGAATCGTCTTGTCAGGTTCTGCCACGAAGCAATACGTCGAGGCTCTCCTCCACGCCTGTCCCCCCAGCAATAACCTTCAACTAACCTTTCAACCGCCGGTGAATAATTTCCAACGCCATTTTCATATCAATGGCTGAGTCAAGCCGGGCAATTATCTTTTATCCGTATAATACTTTGCTGTCAGCGGAGAGAGAATAATAAAGTTTTCCCTCGCGAGGAGATATGGGAGAGGAAGAAAAGAGAGGGAGCCAAAAAGCGGAGCGAGATGCTATCTAAAGACATTAACGCAGCGATGAATTATTCAGTAATGACTACAAGATCTGTCGTAAAAAAGAAAGGAGGAAAAAAAAAAGCTAACATCTGCAGTGTTCTGAGGGGGCTGAGCAGAGCAGGGCATCGACGCCAGAACGCCTCTGAAGATAAACATGACAAATTGGCAGATCATCTGTTCAATTAGGACACAAGAGCAGGTGCGCCGGTGAGGCGCCTGTGCCACGGGATGACACAGTTACCCAGCCAAACCAGAGGCATGATGGGAAATACCTTGTTTGTGTGACAGTGATTTAGAGCGATGCAGCAGAAGGATACCCCGAGAAAAAAAAAGAGATTGGATATTCCCCTTGGTACTCATTAAAATTCGACTGCAGACGGCACCCTGCCCCTCTCCCCCCATCGGCTCCCCCACGCCCACCCCCCCCTCTCTCTCTCTTCATCCTTCTGCTTTTGGCTCCTCAAACTGCCTGGACCTTCCAGGATCATTTCTTATTAATCCATAAAACATACTGCACTGGTGATTGGATTGAAGGAGCACTGGAGCAGCAAAACGCGAGATATGGAAAAATATCACACATCTCGGCAAGCAGGCGGGCAGGGGGAGAGAGCGGAGAGAGAGGAGAATAAGTGGTGAACAGGGAATGGGCTGTGTGTGTGTGTGTGTGTGTGTGTGTGTGAGAGAGAGAGAGAGAGGGAGATGGCGGTGGGGGGAGGAGATTCATGGGGGCAAGGAGCTGAGGGAGAGGGGTATAGAGAGAGCAGCAGTGAGGGAGGGGGGCGGGAGGGAGAGGGAGCAAGAAACATGTTTTGAAATATTAATCTGTGGTTCTGGCCGTGGGCTGGTGCACAGAGATGAAAAAAAGCAGGGGGGAACCTTTGAAGCGAGGGAATGTTGCCTGCATTCGTGAAGCAGGCAGCACCACAGAGACGGCCATGTTGGTAGTAGAAACAACTGGGGCAGGTGCAACGCGTTTCCCCCTCACATCTGAGAGCCCTTGTCTCCCTCTCTAGCCCCATCCGGCTTATTGGTGCAGCAGCAGCAGCGTGTATTTAGAGTGCTCCCTTTTCCCCGTGCAGCCCTGACACAAATGAGATGAGTGTGGTACAGTC
>NC_139636.1:24237848-24340348 GCF_964638095.1 Poromitra crassiceps
CGGAGAAATCCGGCCATGAAGAACAAGTGACAAAAGCGTACGGCACATCAGCCGCACAGAGGATTGTGTTTGCCTCGTGATGTGGAAAGGTCAGAGCTAAAACCTTGTGCTAGCAAGCAATTAATGTCTCCTAATCATGCTGCCAGAAGTACAGTGATCATCAGCTGACATCCTCATGCTTTCATCGCCTGACAGAGCCTGGCTGCCACAGGCTTAGGTGAATATGAACTATCCATTTCAAGCAATATTTAAATCACATTTCCAATTTGCAGGCCCTTGAACAGCAGTTTAGAAGGGGGATGAGGAGGTTGAAGCGTAATGACAGCTTCTCTGGGGTTTATTGAAAGTGATGAATACTCAGAAGTGGGCGGGGTGGGGGGTTGCCCAATGTGAATTCATGAATCTGAAAGAGATTATTTAAAGCGGAGATCAATTTAAAAGTCCTACGGCTCAACATTGACGCAATGCTTCAAGGGCAAAAATGTACTGCGCGAGAACAAGCGAAAAGAGACGTCCCTTCAACAGCCTGAAAAGCCCTTAGCCGCTGGAACAAATTAGCCATCAAACCAGTTTCATCAGCAATATCAGGGCCAAGGGGACTCGACATGGCTCACTAGAGTGGAGAGACATTGTGCAGATCCTGTGTAGCCCAATCTGCTGTATATGCAGCATCAGAATGTAATGATGGGCAATGAAGGGGATGGAAAACAAGCCATGATGTCCACCAAAACACCAGGGGGCGCCAATACAAGGAGCCACCAGTAGCAACAATGGCTCAGAGTAGTGTGTGTACAGATTTACAGCCAAACATCCTCTACACTGCTGGCACTAACTGTATTATAGCCACCACTGAATGATCTATCAAAGAACCTCAGAAACAGATCCCCCATGTTGGTGGAACGAGAAGAAAAACACATCACTAATAAATGAACATGAGATATAAAGAAGAGGGGAAAATCGGGGACAAAAAGAATAAAGCGCCGTATATTATTGGTGTGAATCTGGGAGTCAAATGGAATAGCGAATGAGGCTGCTGCCGTCTGTCCTGCAGGGGCAAGTGGGCGGCTGTTTTTCTCCAGCACATCTACGTCTTCTGCCAGCACTCATTTACTGATCTCATTAATATCCTACTCTGAGGAGGAGGAGGAGGAGGGCGACAGCAGCAGCCGCCCCCATCCCCTCCTCGATGTGCCTGTTCCACTGGGTCCCCCTCCCTCGCCTCGCCTCTCCTCCTCTCTGTAGTTCAGTAATTGGGCTCAGCTCATTGTTATTCAAAACCCTGTAGAACCAATTAGCGGCAGACCTGCTGACCCCGGGTTGCTATGTAATGGTGCAAGCTAAAGACTCTAAGTGAGGAAGCCGAGAGCAAAGGTTTGAAAATTCCTTTAGTTGCTGATTAATAATCCTGTCAGGGCGATCAGAGACATTAAAGAGAGACTCTGGTTCGGCTCCTGCTTTTATAGCTTCTCGCTCATTTCGGGCCTGTCCATTAAAGCTTAATGATGCCGGGGGTCGCTCGCTCGCTCTCGCTCTCCTCTGCCTTGTCAGATAAACGTACAGTTAACAGGATAATGAGCAATCCTGATCCTCCAGCATATCTGGGACAAAAGCAGCCCAGTGACCCTGCCGGGGAGAAGCAGGGTAGCAGGGGAGGACGGTCGGACAGATAGCGGGGGGCAGGGAGCAGGGCGACGGGGATGGTGGGAGGAGAGGTCCAGCCGCCCTGGAGGATAGGGATGAAAGAGACGGGGTGGATAAAACCTGGGGTGGAAGGCAGAGATGAGAGGGATGCAGATAACACCTCATGCAACATTGATGAGGATACCTTTGGTAAGGGGGGGGGGGGGGGGGGGGGGTACGGTGGTGGAGGCTGCCTAGACAGCCTGGGAATAGAAGTGATTTGTTTTGAAGGGATACAAGTGTAGCCGTGCAACGAAGACTGCCGCCGAGGAAAAGCCATACTATATAATTCCATCATCTACCCAGGAAGATTGTCTGTGTACACCTGTTTATATAAACAGGCGTATGAGCATGTGTGTGTACACCTGTTTATATAAACAGGCGTATGAGCATGTGTGTGTACACCTGTTTATATAAACAGGCGTATGAGCATGTACACCTGTTTATATAAACAGGCATATGAGCATGTACACCTGTTTATATAAACAGGCGTATGAGCTTATACACCTGTTTATATAAACATTCGTATGAGCATGTACACCTGTTTATATAAACAGGCGTATGAGCATGTACACCTGTTTATATAAACAGGCGTATGAGCATGTACACCTGTTTATATAAACAGGCAAACAGGCATATGAGCATGTACACCTGTTTATATAAACAGGCAAACAGGCGTATGAGCATGTACACCTGTTTATATAAACAGGCAAACAGGCGTATGAGCATGTACACCTGTTTATATAAACAGGCAAACAGGCATATGAGCATGTACACCTGTTTATATAAACAGGCAAACAGGCGTATGAGCATGTACACCTGTTTATATAAACAGGCGTATGAGCATGTACACCTGTATAGATAAACAGGCGTATGGGCATGTACACCTGTATAGATAAACAGGCGTATGAGCATGTACACCTGTATAGATAAACAGGCATATGAGCATGTACACCTGTTTATATAAACAGGCGTATGAGCATGTACACCTGTATAGATAAACAGGCGTATGGGCATGTACACCTGTATAGATAAACAGGTGTATGAGCATGTACACCTGTATAGATAAACAGGCATATGAGCATGTACACCTGTATAGATAAACAGGTGTACACAGAGCTCATACGTCATGCACATGAATTATGCACAACAGATCAACATGTTACAGGCTGAGGCTGCATTTGAACACGTGAAGAGCTCTCCAAGGCATACGCTGTTGGACTATCTTTCATGGTGAATCAGTTCAAAGGGAAGACTACTCCCAGGGTGTATCTATTACAAGCTTGTCAGCTTAGCTAGTTGTTAGTTTCACTTTTATAGAGCATATAATTGTATCATAAAACCAAGATTTCAAAATCTGTCCATATAAGGCCTTTGACTTGTCTTGTTTGTGAATCATCTCTGCGGGAGCAGCTAAGAGGGTTGGGAGAAGCTTAGCTCACACCTGTTTTCTGAAACCTGTTTGGGAAAGATGTGATGTTTGCATTCCTAGCACTGAAGTGCTTATTTGGTTCAGTCATCCATGCTTGGCCTGGAGTTGTGGGGGAGGATTCCCATGCTATGTTCTAAACACTGGCTGCTTCAAGCCCTCTGACACTGCTGCATAGCCTCCCCGGTCCGCTATAAATCCTTTTACAACAAACTCCACAAAGCTCTTTGGTGCCTAAATATTTATGGGTGGCTGAGTTTCCCTTGAGGGCTGTTTTCTGTCAAAGTACCAACAGCACTAAGTCATGTGGAGCGAGTCCAGACCTCTTATCTGGGAGTCAGGCTAAAGGACCTGGTGGTCTGGCCTTCTCCACCAGAAGAGGAACACACAGGGAGGAAGGGCCGTACTTAAAACGAGCGTTTCTCCCTCCATCTCTCCTCACTAGGCCTCCTCTGTTAGCCGACTCAATTGACCCGGCAAACAAACACACCGCTGGGTGACCTCTGCTGACCAGACAGACAGACAAACAAACAAACAAACTTTTCCATGTCAAAATGACCGAGCCCCCTCTCTGTCGGGACAACACCAGGCAGTCAATGTAGGACAAACACAGCGGAAATATCAATTGACAGAAGACAACACAAGAGACACGGCAGGCTAGAACCTGACCTGGCCTGCTGCCACATCACTCGTGGTCCAGGAGGTCAAACGCTGTTATCATAGCCCTCGCGGTACACACACACTGTGTCAGTTATAGTGACACAGTTGGAGACACACTGAATAAATACAGGTGTGCTGAGGGTGAGTCACGGGTGAATCCCATAGGTTGATGTCTGACACGTGTCACTGTGCCCGTCTCAGCGGTGGCGTCAGTCAGCTACTAAACAAGATGGCTTCTTGAAACAAGTGTCTCTAAAAGCAGCAGCGGGCCCGTGATGAGTCCTTGAGCTTGGTCCCAGCGCTGTGATTACTGACGTTTACCCTCTTTAATATGTGTAATTCCCATTTTCTCTGATTCATGAGCGAGAGCCCTCGGGGGGGGACCACACTCGGTGGCAGTCTGCCAAAACGCTCCTGTAGGAAAGGCTCTAAGTCACTTCTCCCTCTGCAGTTAGATAGAGCGTGACACTTACAGGTTGTCTGACTCTGGCTATTATTATAATTGCGTCTTAGAGAACTGATGATAGCTTGATTATACAATGTCTAATGTTATGAGCTTCACACACAGGTGTGACACCATTTTTCCGAGTTCATGATTGCACACGTATAGCTACACTGAAAATAGCCGGCTATGATGTTCCACAAACATTGGCTGATGCATTGCAAATTGCTGCTTATTGCAAGTAAGAGCCCATAATAATAATTAAGATAGTCAGCATACCTGACCATAGAGGACATAGGGTTAGGGTTAACCCTAACCCTAACCCTAACCCTACATTTCATAATCTATTTTCCATTGCAATCAAATCGTATTTTTGACACAACTCTCAACCTTTCCTCCTTATGAATAGCTATAATCAGACCAGGTTACCACATGAATTAAGCATCGGCTTAGGCCAGGGGTGTCCAATCTGTTTTGAATGGGGGCCAGATTAGATCATGTGAAAATACTGGGGTCTGGGGGGTCAGCTGCTTCTCGCATCATACAGTATGGGTTATTTAAAAAAATCACATACAATTGTACTCTAAGGATTTTGTTTACATCTGAAAACATGAGTTCTGCCTGCGTTGTTCCTATTGGTGCTTGTCTACAAACTGCATGATAGTGCTGTCATCGTTAGGTGAATGGAAAAAACACAAAGTGAACTTGCTTGATTAACCAATACTGTGTGGAGGGCCACATATTACGCCTACTATATTTTGAGAGACAAGCAGTGGGCCGCTTAAAATCAGTCCGTGGGCCACAATTGGCCCCCAGGCCGGACTTTGGACATGCCTGGCTTAGGCAAAAAGATCTATGAGGAAAGACAAAACACATGTTTTCAAGATAATACTTCTAGCCTGAGTGAAACAACTGACATATTCAGATGCTCAATAATATCAAAATATTGGATTTCTCCCACTTGCTGGAGGTAATCTTCTCCTACGGCAGAATGGATGCGAGAACTAGTGGTTCCATTTAACATCTAGTTAACATATTCTTTTCATCTCTGGGTTACAGTGCGCTACAGGCCAAATACAGAAGGCACACTGTTGGGGAACAGCTACATGATGACAGACCCACCAAGAATGTTGCCCTTACCGCCATATGTAATACAGCACCAGAGTTCCCTTATTAAGGAGTGAAATAATTTCCACCAAAGTGGTTGGTGGTGCTGACAGCTCAGATTAATGCTCTCTGTAAAACAGCCAGAATAACAACTGCTCCTGCACGCATCGTGAAAACCAGTACGTTTGGCTGAGGGAAGCCTGCCAGCTCTACAAATTCATGCATATTTGGGTCTGTGAACATCTGCCAGCGCAAATAATTTATGCTGTTCTTTCAGCTGAGGGGCAATGAATCCCCTCTGAAAAGTTTGCTCCAACTTCTACACGCCTACGTGCCCCCTCCCTCCCTCCCTGCCTGCCTGCCTGCCTCTCCCTGGTGTGAAGTGGTGCAGACACACGCTCCGACCACAGCCCGGGCTGAATGAGGAGGATCCGAGGCGTGTGGGAAAGTCCCAGGCACCACTTCACTCGACCAAAGGCCAACTGTTTCCTGTCCCTCTCCAGGCCCCAGGGTTAGGGCAGGCTGTCAAGGCCAGATCCATAATATCCTCCATACTGTGGCCTAGGGTGGGATCTCCAGAGCAGGCCCCAGACGCAGAGCACATTTCTACACACTTCACTGCTGGGGCCCTGTAGACATTTTAGCCCACTGGAGTGGGCGAATATCTTATGAGCAGCATGGAGGTGGTGGATCAAAACGTTTGAGCTCACTGACACACTATGGCACTTGGTCGGGATAGCGTCTGTTCCAACACAACAGTATCAGGTGATTAAACATCCTAGGGGAGCCGTATTGATATTCAAAACACCACCGCCAACAGATGCCGTATTAATCATTAATTGCTTCTCCACCATTTTTGTTTGATCTAGAGCACAATATTTCTGGGCTAATTTAGCTTCACAGTCCTGCTTGGTGTTGATAGCTACAATATGTATTAGCATAGACATAGAGGGAATATTATCGTTTACTTCCAAAATTACAATAATACACCACTCTCTATTAAAACAACAACAACCACAACTGGTGGACATGAAGCAAGCTGTACTCTATTATATCAGCTGGCTAATTTGTGCTACATATTATTTTAGAGCAAAAAAAAATTAAGATCCCATGCTAATTAAATTAGAACCCTGGCCTGATAAATAATTACAATGTACAAAAGTAAACAAAATGAAAATAATAATTGAATAAAAGAACTCTGTGTGCCCTTTGACTCACAGTGGAAATGTGTGGGAGGACAGCTTACAAAACCGATTTCCTCTGCCAAACGTGTGTGCAAGCTGAGGCAAGAGCTGTCAAGGAACTCTTCTCGCCTCCCTAATTCTCTCCTCTCTCCTTTGCCCCTCTCCTCGCAGTCCAAACCACTTTGCTCTCCTCCAGCGTACTGGCAGGAGGTCAGCAGCCTGATCCCCAGCAGGGAGCTGCTGTCAACAAGCAACAAGGAGAGCCTGAACATTGAGGTCATTACTGAGGCACGCCAAGGTCAGGAGGAATCACTCAACCCACAACTGACCAGCAGCATGGTCTGACTGGAGGAGATGGAGCTGACCAGCAGCACGGTCTGACTGGAGGAGATGGAGCTGACCAGCAGCACGGTCTGACTGGAGGTGATGGAGCTGACCAGCAGCATGGTCTGACTGGAGGAGATGGAGCTGACCAGCAGCACGGTCTGACTGGAGGAGATGGAGCTGACCAGCAGCATGGTCTGACCGGAGGAGATGGAGCTGTCACAGTCCGCGCCTCCTAATGAGATATGACCACTGTGTTGCTACAATGACGAACCATGCTGCTACCGGTCATGTAGAAAGGTAAAGTCTGTTTAGAAATGTCAGGTTAATCTAAAACCACTATTATACTCATATTTATAGTATTTGGGATAGAGAGTAATAAAAAATTGCATTTTCTCACTTGATACTTTTGATTATAATTTTTAATTTGAGTACAGAGAGTAATGCATAGTAAATCATTTTATTACCTTGTTGACCATGCAGAACACACCACAGCTCATCTCCTGCTCCATTCCTCTCTGCTCAGGTTCAGTCGTTTAACTGCATTTCTCAGACAAGTCTGCCCTCTGCAGGTTAAAACAAAAAGCATTTTTATTTCCCACGCACACTTGAGCAGCCCTGTGGTGAAGCATGGCACTGCCTGACATTTTTTTTCAGCCAAGAGGCAGGCTACTGGGCAAAGTGTCGATCACTCTCGAGAGGGGTCAGAGGTTAAATGACATCTCTACCCTGCATTGATTTTGTTAAGGGGCCTCAGAAAGGGCTAATCAGGAAATCTCAATTAACACGAGCACAAAGGTGCAATCATACCCAGACACTCAGGCGTGGATCAAAGCTGCGGAGAAACACGGGGGAATAGCAGATGAAAGAGGTACAGATTAAGCTGTTTACTAAGGTGACATGAAAAGGTGTTTTAGCTCAGTATTCAGCTTAATGAGGTAGGTAGAGGGTTACCTTCTTAGATATTCCTAGCTGCCAGTTCGTAGCCTTTTTACACCCTCCACATCAAAAGAAAGAACTCACAATTTTCTGTCTATTTATAGTGTGGTCTCTGTAGATTAAATTAACATTGACAGGTTCATTGACAGGCTCACTTGGGCACTAACTAGTTAAATCGAGGCCTCAACACTGTAGCAGTCATTGGTACGTATTGTGGCTCCCATAAAATATGAATTAGAATCCCAGTGGCTTGGAACTGAACAAACTGTGGACTTGCCTACAGCCTACACTTAACAGTGCCAAACCATTTTTGTCAATCAACTCTTTTGGTGCTATAGGAGGGCTATCTCTCACACAGTAACCGTGTCCAGCTTTGTTCATTCCTTGCTTGTTGTTCACAGATATGTGAATAGATCACAAGCCCAAACAAAACAAGTAATGATAATGCCTAAAAAAAAAGTGTAGACTAATTGGACAGTGGTGCAGACAAGCCCTGCAGTTCAGGCCAGACTCTCCTGGGGGTTGGGAGGTTCCTATTTCAGCTGAGAAAAAGGTTCGTCACACAGATGATAAACCCAACGTGTAAATTGAGTAAAGGCCTCAACACGCTCTGAAGCCTCCACAATTTTTCACTCTCCCACTGCGCAAAGATCCTGTGCACAAAACCACTACTAGACCGCATTGAAAACAGATGGACGAAACAGCCCTTTCCCCCTCTATTTGGACCGCTCTCTGTTATTGGAAAGAATTTCAGTAACAATTACCAAATCTGGCCGCCTTTCAGGAAAACAAATGGACACAGATGTAGTTTTCCATTTTACAGGCTGTTTATGTCTTGCAAATTCCTCCTCCAGAAGAGCGGGGTATGTTCTTTCATGTTTTAATGGCTCAGAGTGACCGCAGCCCTTTGTGGCAAATGCATTTTCCAATACTAATGACACACAGTCACACACCGCTCTGGCAAGCCGTGTGCTACGAAGGCTCCGTGCCCACTGTGTAATTAGTCTACCACTAACTCATAGTCTGGGGAAACATTCACGACCACATTAAACACTGACGGTTTTTCACCTCAGAGAGCCCAAAGCAGATGGATACGCTCTGGAGGAATCATAGCGAGCACAAACGGCTTTCATCAGTCAGTTAAAACTGATAGCATTTGCTGTCTATTAGGACGGGGGGTTCTCACTGGTCCCTGTAGGAGTTTGTCTTGAGTTTATGGTCAATCTAGACTGAAAGAACCTGCAAGCCCAACCAGGATGGATGACAATCTTGTTTTATTGGCATTACATCTCCCCTGGAACTTAATCCCTCCCCTGGAGTGACTGTCTGTAATCTGCAGCTGTGGGGAGGAAACTCTGAACAGTCATAGGAGCCTGTAGTGTCAGTGGCAATCCTGAGAAATCAGTCATCCACATACCTCAAAGAAACACCATTGTACACTGCAAACCACAGCATTGAATTTTGTTGGCCTTAATAGGGATGCAAGACTATGTTGGTCTGTGCAATGCTGCCATCTGGTGGATATCACACCACACTGCATCAAATCAAACAGCATACCGGTATTTACTGTTATACATACATAGAAATAGAAATTCCTTGCCAGTCTCTTCTAGGGTTACTGTATCTGAATACATAGAGACGCTAGAGAACATCGCCTGAATATTCAGTTTAAGTCTGGCTGTCATTATCCCCATTATAACAATGAGCTCACGGCAGTGAGGGCATTTCTGATCCATTTTCCAACCAGCTATTCCAGATCTGTCTCAAGTGTCTTTAGTTCCCCCTGATCAGACGACACATGGGGAGAAAGCCTGCTGAAGTGATCACTCTGACCTGAACTTCCCTCATTAGCCGTGGTTGTGTCATGCATGTGTCTCTCAGCAACAGCCTAACGACAGCACTATTATGCTCTGTGTCACCACGGTCACATGAAAGCCTTGAAGCCTTCCCACTGGAAAACACACCGGGGGGAAGCCCTCTCACTGACCCAGCCACTTATGCTGCGTGTAAAGTGTTAATCACAGCAGTGAACGGGCTATCTCCCTGAACGAATCTCCAGAGAAGACTTCTGGCTGTCTCTCTGGTGGGCTGTTAAATGGCATGGCAGTGCTGTGATCTTAGAACACACTCGCAGTAATCTGAGGCAAGCCAGTGAACAGGCATATGGTCCTGGTTAGGACTAGGGAAATGGGATTAAAGGAAATTCTTCTTGAAACACACTGAATTGTACTTGCCATAACTACTGAGAACAGTTGACACTGATGAAACCACAAATCACCGAGTCTGAAAGTAATATTTAGCCTCTCCTTTTCATGTCAAGCAAGTCACAATAATGGGAAAGAAGAAAGGCCGGGAGTGTTCGACTGAACAAATTTAAGTGCAAAGAGGTGAGGGGAGGAAGGGCTTTTGGCCAAGTTTCTATAGCATATTAAGTTTCTATGCTCAACAAAATACCCTCAGTGCACCATATGATTTCCATCACTGCCATGTGACATTCCACCATTAGTGCCAGGAGACTCTACTTTGGTCAATCGATCCCGCTCAAACCAAGAGGAGGAAAACAGAGAAACACATCCCAGCCAAGAGGAAAAAGCTCACAGGTGTCAATGTAATCCCAGAGCTTGGCCACATGATCCACCACTTTGCTTTAAAATATATTTTTTACTAGCTGCACTAATAACAGCTTTGAGGTAGCACTACTGCACAAAGCCCACATTCCTTTTAAAAGCGTTTAAATTAAGACCACATGTGTAAGCAATAGCTCAAGAGTTGTGTTTGAATAACAGTGCAACTGTATAAACCAACTAGCCTTAATAAACTTTATAGTTTCTCAGGATACTAACCAAACATGGCTCCTCTCTGAAATGTCTGACTTTCCAGACAAAATGTAAAGCTCAACAAGCTTTCAGTGTTCATGCCCATTCCATCAGTCATTACTGCCTAGTGCCTGTAGCTAGCATTTAAGCTAAGCAGCATTTCTTTCACTATATTGTTGAAAACCAGCTCAAAGCACATTTTCCACGAGTATTAATATATGAGAACAGCCTATTGATTTGAGCAATATATCTAGTTTGTTAGTAACACGATTATTTTAACCGTTTCAGAGATGGGATGAGTAATAGAGAATGAAAAACTTTTATTAGAAAATGACAACAGCCAACAAGACAAATTTAGCCAGCATTTGGAGAGGAAAAAACAAAACATAAAACATGATCAAATTCTTTTTAAAAGATCTTGGTAAACACCAGACAAAACAAGTATCATAGAAACTAAAAAGTGGTACTCAAGAACATACCAATACAGGAACAGCATTCTCAGCAGCTTTCCACATGAAAGGAAATGATTTTGTCCAGGGATTAGCGTGACATCTTGGACTGATTCTTATAAGCACGCCTCGGTAATCGTCAGAAACCTCCCCCAATCTGTTCTCCATAGGCCTTTTGTGAAATCACATCCTTTCAATACATGATCTCCAAAACTTCAACGGACAATGCCACAATTCCTAATAGAATAAACCTTAAACTGCCTTGCGGTGGTACTCTGGAGGGGCGACTTCGTAGTCACTTGCATTGAAAAGTGACGCAGAGTTCTTTACAAGGTACCTGGAACAGAGCAAAAATAATACATTTCACAGGGTTACAAATGAATCAACAAAAACAGCAGCCTTATTGACACACAGCTCTGTGAAGCCCGGAGGACTCACTTGAGGAAGTCTTGTAGATAGCTGAGCAGCAGTGCAAGGCTCTTCTCATCCAGGGGAGTGTAAGCCAGCATGGCTCCAATTCTCACTGACAAAACCAAAGACAGGCGGAATATAAAACTTTAGCTCTTCTCTGACCAAAGATGGAGAGAAACCGCAGATGAGACTAGCAACGCACTCTTTAATTATGTTCCCTGGATTGACTTCTAATGTCTGTGTGCAGTTCTAGTTGCCATGGCTTAAACCAACTTCAGCCATTAACTCATTAACAAATCGTACATATGGATATATCTGTAATTTCTGATTAGGTAATATTTCATTTCCACCAATTCATACAGGTACAAGAGGCCACACTAGTGTGGGTTAGGAAAGTGTTATGAGTGCTTCAATTCTACAAAGATGAGTTGATCAATTTTCAGTTTTACATTTTTAAAACATACTGTCAGATTTTACTCATTGAAGCCAGAATGGATTTAAAAATATATTATCTAAGAATTTTGAGGGTTTTCATCTGGGCAATCAAAACGTTGGATTTAGAAACATTTTGAGTAGATTTGCCTGTTGACAATGGCAATTATTTGCAAATGCAATGCTTTACACTGCCAGTCTAAAATGTGTCAGTTTCTGTGAAAACTTTCCAAAAAGCTTGGACATGAATCTCCTGATGTTCTTTCCCATGTTACATATGGGGTGCATGTCATCTTCTAAAACCTATGTGCGGCAAAGTGTGATAGTGACACTGTCCAATACAATGCCAAGCTAAATACACTACATTTCTACATTTGTATTTTATAGATACCGCATTTTGCTAAGGATATCTTATATATCCCCCCCATCAAAAGTACCACTTATAAATGTTTTTTGTTACCCAGGAAAGCAGCAGACTTCAAACTTTTAGATCACACTCTCAACCCGTTTCCCCCCAGTTTCTCCATGGCTGCGGGCTCTCTTCCCTCTCCCTTTTCACACGGCTGCCTAGGCCCAGCGTCAGGTCAGCCAAAACAAAATATAGACTTCCGGGTAAAACTTTCAAAATAATGTCATTTAAACAAGTAAATAGCCTTACTGATGCACATTGGAGGAGAAAAATGTGTTTCAACAAACCTTGTATCAAAATACTCGTTGTGATGTTAAGATTACATATGAAACTGTGGCTGTAAAGCATTACTCTAAGTAACGTTACAACAAGGAGGGTTTTATTTTGAAATGCCTAAAGCGGATGACCTACTTACATTCTGGTTGACTTGATGCCAATCTGATGCTTGTGCACTCTCTGGTGTGTCCCAGCCGTAAATGGGGGAGAAATGTTTTTTTCTGCCCGCATTTTTCTTCAATGTACAGACAATTAACCAGCATTCTTGCCCCATTTTAAAAGTCAAATTGAATGTTTTTTAAGACTTTTTAAGACCTCAACAAATAGAATTTAAGACCCAAAAAACGTTGAAACTCAAAACAATTTTAGAAAATAGACAACTGCTCCAGACTGCCACAAATGTAGTGACTGAAATTGTGTATAGGCTGTCAAGGCTGATATACTTGTTACTTCCCAATCTGGTTACACACATAATAAAGATAAGTGTCCAGATTAGAATAAAGAGGGCGGGAGGCAGATGGCTCAACAGTTATAGAAAATGTATTCACAGGATAAAAAAAAAACATGATTGGGCGAGTCTACTAGGGATGTAACAATAACTAGTTTTAATGATAACCGTGATAAAATTCCTTACGATAACCGTACCGTTTCAAAATTTCATTATCATTAAAACCGTGGTACCATGATTACAGTGCTTTGAAAAACATGGTAAATACTGTCCATCATCAACCAAAGTTGGCAACAGTCTCTCAGATGCAAACGTGCAGCCTTGGGGAAATTATTTCAGTGAGTGTATCAATCCTTTTTGGGTCTGAGTTTTCAATATAAAACATTGTAAAATTATTTCAGTGAGTCTCTCAGTACTTTTTGAACATTTTTTTTTACGAATACCATGATAATACGATAACCGTGATCATTTTGGTCACGGAAATCGTGATGTGAAATTTTCATACCGTTACATCTCTAGAGTCTACACAGTCACAATTTTCAGTGTGCAATATACTAGGGACCGATAAGAGAGAGAGGCCAATGGTTTGCAAAATGAGTGAATATGAATGATTGGGACATTTACTATTTTGTTTCATTTTGTTTTGTTTTAATCTGCATGTTTTACCGTAATTGGTCATGTCATCTCTGCAAAGAAGCTGGCTGAATGTGAAACAGACATCATTCTAAACAGTCTTTCCTTGTTTAAGGAAAGACTGCAGAAGTGACTGGTACGCTATTCAAGGGAGCATCTGCTGAGTGTGAAGGGGGCCATGAGCAAAAATCTATATATATTTAAAACATATATATATATATTTGCTGTATATATACATAATTCATCCACATCATTTTTTGTAATATTCAGCCTTGTGAGCGCAGGCAGCGGCCGATGCCGATTAATTAAAAATGCCAATAATCGGTCAACCTCTACTTCTGCAGTTGCCTGTCTACAGTATAATAACTAATACAGCAGAGTGATATTGACCTACCGAAGAGTCTGAGTAGGTGAGGAGCCCCATAGATCTGAGACATAGACGTATCTGGGTGGTTGGCCAGGGCGTCTGCATACTGCGGCCTCTCAAATTTGTAGAGAAGTTGTGTCCCGAGCATGACATTGAAATATTCCCGTATGCCAGCAACCACCTCATTCACAGCAAATTCCCTGGAGAGGAGACAAACAATGAAGTCTCTGTGACAGATAGTGCTAGAACACAGATGAAATGGACCTTAATTACAGGAAGCACGTCAGCAAATAGAGAGGATATTGCAAAATAGTGTTAATGTGTGGCCTGTATGATCTACAAGAGGATAGTAAGTGTATGGAAAAACATATCTGGGGAGAATGAGAAGTAACTAAGAATTTGTTCTTTTACAACAAAAAAGTTATTCATGTGTATTTTACTTGCTGTCAGAGTTTCCTCTTGATTTTTTGTAGCTTGCATAATCTTCAAGGACTCCATCAACATTCTTTTTGGCAGGCAGGTGGAAAAGCTGAAGATTAAATTAAAATATAATAAAATAAAATAAACTTTAACTTTATAGTGTAAATGCAGGTAAGAGTTATTGATTATTATACACCACACACACACACACACACACACGCACACACAGAGCTGTGAAATGACTATACAAACTCTCTGGTCACTAACCTGCTTTTGCCGTGTAATTAGGTCCCAGTCATCCACAAGCCATGGTTTCAACTCCTCTGGGATTTTTACTTTAACTTCCACTCGGTTTATGAAAGTATCCTCCTAAACACACAGGGATAAACCATGGTCTTTACAGTAATGTTGTTATATCTACAGTATCTATATATTTATATACACATAAATATACATACATACATACCGTACA
This sequence comes from Poromitra crassiceps, assembly GCF_964638095.1. Lineage (NCBI taxonomy): Eukaryota > Metazoa > Chordata > Actinopteri > Beryciformes > Melamphaidae > Poromitra > Poromitra crassiceps. Next base: position 24,252,747 of record NC_139636.1, read on the forward strand.
TACATACATATATATATATACACACACACACACACACACAGTGTTATTCTTCCACCATGAACTATAGCCGTTGAATGAGAAAGTGGTTGCTTAGCAACAGGTAATTATAATTTATTTCATTCCAATACTTAGAAATCGTCTATTGTATGTGCAGATATGAATGCTGAATTTAAAATACTAGGTTAATTCCCAGGGTGGAGACTCTGGAGATGATGCGCCATGGCTGCAGTTATGGAAATCGCCCGCTCCTCGAGCTCCAAAACCGTGACTGACAGACAGACACCGCCCACCCACCTAGACATCACAACTGCCTGAGTGAGTGACATCACAGTTTGGCAATCACAGTTGCTCGAGTGACATCACTTCATGACTGACGCACACCGAGCCCACAGACACCATCCACTTAGCCAATTTTAACTAAGAAGTTATGTGGTCACAAGTGATGTTTATTAATTTTTCAACAACTTTGAGTGACTGATCCAATCAGAACTGAAGGCCAGTTCCACCCAGTTCATGGTCTCGGCTCCCAGACAATTGGAGATCAACACAGTTGTTGAAAAGCAGCGAGAATGGCCCTTTACTAGAAATGACCCCCCCCCCCATTATCCTCCATAGTGAAACAAACAGGATACAACAAAGAATTTTTTTTTTTGAAAATGTATGTCTCAAGCAACCTTATATTTTTTGATTCCGTTTTCTCGGTTTACAAGCACTCGAATTCTGCATGTCACTGCCCCTTCTGCACAACGGCTTTAAATTGGTTCTGCGTTGCATGCCTTTTTTTTACTCTAATTGTTTCCACCCAGTTTTAACAAAGAAATCTGAGAGAAAGTTCTGTCTCTAGTTGAGCGACAGGGATAGAGACTGATAAATTAGTCAACCCAGTTCATAACAGAGTTTTTTCAATCTAGAACATCAACCAATACAACATACCAGCATAACCTATAACTAACAGTATTGTGCAGCTCAATTTGTTTGACGTTAACCAAAGAACCCCGGACCAAAAAGCGAGTGGATTTAGAAACGTACGCTTTCAACGGTTGGGTCGACGCGTGCCCTCTTTTTGCGTGGAGGGTGGGCTGGGTCTCCCCCTGAACTCGTCCCCTCTCCCGCTCCTGGGACTGGATGGACAGAGAGGAACAGAAGACATCAAGTTTATTGTGGCAGAACTTGTCACGACTGTGGTTTTGTAACTTTTGATTATTCCTGATCATAATGAATTTGCAGTTCCTAAAGATAATAGAGCTCAACAGTCGCGTGACTTTTTCAATTTTTCCCCCCAGATGTCATTTTCTGTTCTTGCTCAAACCGAATGTTTCATGGTCACACACGATTCAGTGGGTCACGGATCGACTTGGTTCCAGCCTTAAAACACACGGAAAACGTCACGAAAAGTCACATGCCTGTTGTTGAGCTCTATTGGATCACACTTGTGCACAAACCTGCTGAATGTGCGAGGAACTTTGAATTACAGAAGTGCAGAAAAAGTTGTCCAAAGTCCATTTAACATGTATAGTATCAAGATTTTGTGTTAACAGATTACACTGAGATAGTAGAACCTATAAGTTCAACCGTGTCAAATAGGTACACAGAATTCATACTCACTTTTCACTTTGTTCTTTTTGGTTTTCCTAGAGGAGAAATAAAATAAGGGGGGGGGGGTTGAGGCATTTAAATTGCAGAAAACACAAGCAAAGATATTAGGGATGTAAAGAAATCGTATTGGCATAAGACATCACAGCAAATGACATGTAACCTTATACCACAGATGTCTTGGAAAAGGGAATGTACAGGAAAACAACTTGAACTCACACATCATTTTTCTGCGATGCAGGAGGTATCTTCTTATTTGGTGCAACACCCCTCATCCTTCCTTCTACATAATGGTCTCTGAAAAAAGTTGATGGAAGAAAACATGCATAATAACTTGGCTAATAATAATTTAAGAATACATTCATTATTCGTATAAAATACAGTCTGTTTTAAGGGATTTCCTGGCTTTTAGAGGCTTGAGGGCTAAAGTTGACAATGTTTCCTGCAGTATGTGATGTCAGGTCAATGCTAGTTAATAAGTGACAGAAATGTACCCATCAGAACCCATGCATAAAAATAGCATTGGCCAAGCTCATGTGTGTTTTTTTATTTATTTCCAATCCAATATCAATAATCTGCTATTAAGATGGGCTTATGTATGTAATGAAGAATGTTTTTTACATTATCATAAACCACATTTGCAAGTCATGAAAAACATTCTTAGAAAGATTTTAATTTCTAGGTGTGACTGTTGGACAAGCATCAGCCACTTTCTGAACTATTTCGGGCATATGACGTGATCATCTCCCCTCCACAGTCCCTTATGAGACGGTACTCTCGCGCTGCTAAAAACCCCAAGCAGTCGAAATCTGAGTTGCACACGTATATTTACAAGTGTCCCAGAAACATTTCAAAGCCACCTACCAAAGCAGAAGGGTTCACTGCTTCTTGACGGTGGGGTTTGAAAGCTTGACGCTGCTAATAAATAACTTTAATATACCAGTGCTTCTGTTTCCACGGCACCCCTCTGGTCGGAACTTGGAAGCACACGGAAGAACACACAGCAGGGCTCCACACGTAGTGCACCGGTGTGCCTTACTTTTTAATTTAGGTGCACCAGCACTTAATTTAGGTGCACCCAAATTCTTCACCACGCGTTTTGGGACCGCAATAATACATTTGAAGCGTTACCTTCTTTGTAATTTTGTATACATATTGGCAATTTATTAAAGTGATACACTCAAAGATTTTCATGTAAATAAATGTCTGTTAATACGTCAATGGCAGTGAACCGCTTGATTTTTTTTTACGTATTAATACGTCAGTGGCAGTGAACGTGTTAAGTCACTATCACCAGAATGGGGATTGAGCCTATGGCCCATTGATGGAAGCCTTTGCATTTTAAGTATTGCAGCATTTATGAACTTACATTTACATTATGCTCCTAAGTTGAAAAAGTTAGGATCCCATTTAAGGACACAATGATTATTAATCTCTGATGCCGTTCTCATGATGCACTATGAATTTCTTACCAGAATGACTCAATGCAGCTCATTGGCTATTGTCATTAAATTATCATTAACCATTTATTTAGTCATCTGTAGTTTGCCTAACATTATGTAATGAATGCAGTGAAAAACCATAGCAGATAGCTGCTCTTAGATGGTCTAACATTAACAGACAGCGAGCATAGTCATATTGTCAAAAACACATTTTAGCGATCTTGAATTACATGTTGGGTAACGTTATCATTCCCAGAATTTGCTTGATAATTATAGTTAGCGAGATGCTAACGTTAGCGCCAAGATATTGTCATGCCAGCCAGCAGAACTCATGTCTGTGAAGCCATAGCTTTGTCTCCCGCGAACAAAAGCACCATCTGTGACACATTTTAATTCCATCTGTTTGTGACTCCGAGTCCGGTACGAGTGAGTCTGGCTGATCTGGATGGTTGACTGCACTGTCCTGTGTTCCACTAGCGATAAGAACGATACGACTTACAGTCAAATTTTCAAAGTAAAACGATTATGCACAAGTCTAAAGCACTCACAAGCAATTGAAACATTTTATTTTTGTATTTCCCTGTCTGTGTGTGCATGATGAGGGGGGATAGACAGCACGGCGCACTGTGGCAAGAGGAAAGAGAGGAAAGAGAGAGAGAGAGAAACACACTACAAATTCCAAGGTGCACTGGTGCGTGTTATAAACATATTTAGGCGCACTGGCAGATTTTAAGGTGGGAAAATGTGTGTAAATAGGCACACTTCGGAGCCCTGCATAGAGAAGGCACGGCGGCCATCTTGGCATTTGCAAAAAAATAATATCACCGGTACAGAATTCGGATAAAAAGAGGCACTTATTAGCAGCATCGAGCTGTCAAAACCAGCCGCCGAGAAGCAATGAACACTTCTGCTTTGGTAGGTAGGTAGGTGCCGTGGCTTTGAAATGTTTATGTGACACTTGCAAATACGTGCGCATGTCAGATTTTGACTGCTTGCGGGTTTTAGCAGCGCGAGTCTACCGTCTCATAAGGGACTGTGGAGGGGAGATGATCATGTCATATGCCCAAAACAGTTCCGAAAGGGGCTAGACAATCATGTATTGTACATGTGCTTTTTCATGTCTGGTTTCTTTACCTTCAAAGCAAAAACCTAACATCAACAAAAGAGAGAAGAGACTCACTGATTAGCCCTCTGAAGCTCTTTCTGTTTCTGCAGGTTACTGTCCACATACTTAAGCACTCGGCTTTCAGGAACCCATTCGTCCCAACTGGAAAATATAAAACATCAGACACGAGTCAAGCACCGCACTTGTGTAATCTTTACTGCACAAATCTAAAACATTGAAAAGAATTAACCAAAATGAAACCTTACTTCTTATTCCACCCACTATAATGAATGAAGTATTTAATTTGCTTTTCCTTGATGTTTGTTTTAACACACTGAAAAAGAGAGAAAGGATCAATTGTTAAAACATATTTATAGAAGACGACCACATGATCAGGATAGACAGACTAACTAGAGAGCCTAGTGGCCTACCTTAGCTTCGTAGAGTAATGGCCCATGAAAACACAGCACTCTTTCACCTGAACAGAGTGTCAGTCAATTAAAAGGTCAGCATGAGAGCAGTCCAAGTACGGTACTTTTTTTTAATTGTGCAAACAAACTACTTGCACATGGATAAGAAAGCTCTCGCAACAATACATACGTCAAACTGAATAAGCCATAAAAACAACTTACACCTATACAACACATTTTATTAAATTTACTAATAACGTTATAGCTTATTAGAAACTATAATTATGGACGTTATAATCATGGACGTTCAATTACACCAATTAAACACATTTATGATGGCTTGGTAAAGGAAGCTTGCTTAAACAGAGGCCACTGCCCACTACTTGCAAAGGATAAACAAACCTGATGATATAACAATATAACGGGCAAATAGCTAGTCACACAGCAGGCTGGCTCGGACCCTGCAGATCATAAACTAACGTTAACCATATATTTGTACAGCACTATGGACTAACATTAATATAACTACTAAACTAACAGATTGGTGATCAGCAAGGTTAACGTTGTGTGCATGAATTGACAAAGCTAGTTAACGTTAACGTTGTCCGTTGCGGCAACAATAGCATTTAATTTGGGGGTATGGCACTGCGTTAATGATAGAATCAAACTGAAAATTAAACTAATGAAATAGACGTGGTTTTCTTCAGAGCACACACGCTGTTGCTAACGTCGTTAGCTATTGAACGGCGGGAGGGTGGTGATTCGATGATTCGGCTATGTTAGCTAACCTGAATGACTTGCCAATGGTTCTTGCGTTGGCCTTCGCCAGAGATATATCAGAAGTTAAACAGACAGTTCGTTACCTTCTTGAAATTTAGGCTTAGGGTCCTGTTTCGGCGCCATTCACAGCTTAAACGAGCAAAATATCTGAAAAATCAAATGCAGGCATCGCCAACTCCCATTCCAGTCAGAAACGGCGCCGCACTTTAACGTCACGTCCACCACTGACGTATTGTCGTGCGACCAGACCACGTGAGACCGCTTGAATACGAGACCGGAAGTTGTGTACACCATGCTTGGATCTTGTCATTCAAGCAAAGACGATGGGATTTCAATGGAAGACCATGGATTCCAGTGCTCACGTCGTGACCATGGGGACCAGGTCGTGACGTGCGCAGTTGACTAGAAGCTGCCGAGGCTGAGAAGGGTTCAGCTCCGGAAGGGGCCAGTACAAAGCACGCCCCCCTAAGTACAGCGTACTTATGGATAATGGTACTTATGGAGTAAGTAGCTACAGAGCACGCCCATAGACAGTCCGCATGTCTGGGAACGCCCACAAAATGCGGCTGGCGCGCGAGTGGGGTAAAAACCGCCGATATATCTCATGGGCTGACTCACCAAAAGACGGTGCTGCGGCTCTAAACTACAGGTTTGGGGGTTCTAGAGCAGAACACAAGACGTCTGCTCAGATGTACATTTACTGCGGTGGTTAAATCCCCGATCGTGTCTGCCTGGGCTGGGCTATCAACTAAATTCTAACTTTGCTGAATGGATAGAACGGAGGTTTTTACCCCCACCCTGACCACGCCCCAGCCATGGGCGAGCCAGCTAACCCAGCGTCTATTGTGGGCGTTCCTAGCACCTGTATGGGCGTTCCCAGACTCGTTATTTATATTTTTACTTAAAGAGATACTCAACACTTTTTCTACTTTTTTCTGCTGAAAATCAATATATATTGGAAATTAGCTGTGTTCTTGATGAATCCAGGTCAGTCCTGACATTTACTGTAAAACTGAGTAATTACTCATCTCTTCTCACATACCTGATCACAATAGCTTCCTCCACCCATCTGTTTGTAAACAGATGGGTGGAAGTTATTGTCAGTCACACTTTCAATTGATAGACAAAAAATTGCCTTTGATTTTGATTTTTGTTGTTGTTGCTTTCTGTTGCTCATTGTACATTGTGACAAACACGGCCAATTTAACACTACCAACCACATGAAACCAAATGCTAATTTGTTTTATTTGACCTATTTTTGGTACATTATACAAAGATAGATTGGTAGTGTGTTTCCTTACAGGAGGCAGAAATGGTGTGCAGGCTTACAAAAGTCTTTGTTGACCATCTGGCCAAAAGGCGATGTACACTTCCTGTTCATCTGCGTCCACATCTGGAAGGTCCATGACATGCTCATCACTCTCCTGAAGCACTCCATCTTTAACAGCAACTGGGCTGACCTTCCTGATGGTTAGCTGTTATGGCCCAATGGAGAAAGCAGTAACAGGTCAGCAGCAAAGGGACTCGAGAGTTTCACTCCGATCAGTATTCTGCCATCTATGGACCTTAGTAGTGCAACCTAACCAGTTTCCCTGAGGCTTATAGCTAAAACACAGTTGATTGTTCTTTAAACCAGAATGAGCCTTGGCCCAAATCACTGTTTGGGGAAACTTACCAGATGGCAATATATGCCGGCCTCAAGGTCCCCGTCTGGCCTACAGTTAAGGAACAGAGATCCTTCATCAATCCTCAAAGTCAGCATCCCACACCTGTTTAGCGACAACACTATCTGATGGCCAAAGCTATTTGAGACCTGTGGCTGCCCAATGATGTTAATTAATAAAATATGCAGAGTATGAGACACTGCATTATTTGCAGTCACCACAATTCATTCATTCATTGTGCTAGAAATCAACATCAAACATTTACTTGCTTAAAAGGTGGGATGAAGTTCCGGATTTCCTTTTATAAAATAAAAACATCTTGCCACATACATTAAAAGAAAAACATAGGTAGCTGATTCAGGACTACTCTTAGACCAACTACAAAGATACTCTTTCTTATATTTGTTTAATTCTTACAAATATCAAACAGCACAGTAGACCTTGTAGCGGGTCAACATGATCAAAGCCTCTATTGTGTTATTGACATCATTTGATAGTAAAACGGACAGAGAAAACAGAACAGAAAATGTTACAATGTATGTCAAGTAACAATGACATCTTTAAATAGCATTAATTATATAATTACAAAAAGAAATATCACATACAATGACGGCAATGTATATTGACGAATCAAACAAATGCAGAAAATATATATGATAATAAATAATCCTAATTGTAAGCACAAGTCAAGAAAAAAAGGGGGGTCAGGCCAAAATAACTTCAATCATTTTAACTCTTGGGCCAGACTGCATTGAGATATACTAAAGAACTAAGCTATCACAGTTATCTTATAGGTTTTCTTCAGGCTGTTACAAGACACTGAACAAAGTCACACAAGTGAGCTTTCAGGTGATTCACAGAGACTGCAACAGCAGGCATGCAAAGCTAAAAACTATGCCTTAAGTGTTTACTTTAACTGTGAACCCTCCACTGGTCAAAACAGCCTTTATGTAAAAAGCAAGTGCTGAACTCATACATTATCATGTAATATCATTTATCAACCTGCACTCAGAACAAATCCTGTCTTTTGAATAAAGAATTACTGAGTTGACCAGAAACAAGCCTTGTTTGAAGCAGATGTCCGAGGTTAGCCACCTTATCACTGCAGTCTCATAAAGTGTAACAGACAATAGAAGACAACTGTTTGAGAAAAATCAATTCCACAATATTCCTAGTCTTAGTCAAATCAAGTAATTTCATGACAGAAGGCTGCTTGCTAGACTAATGCCATTCATTCCCACATTGAAAATGCCTGGTCCTACAATACTGACTAATCTCCAATTTATATGTATATTAAGTACAATCTGAACTATGGAACAGCCTTGATATCTGACTTGACTCAAAGAAGCGCATGGGTGAATTCAGTCGGAAAAAAGTGCAGTTATGACAACAGAAGGATCTAGCATTTGTTTTTGCACTTCTAGTGGCAACAGCTTAGGGGCATAGGGAATGCTTTTAAACAGCATACATCCAACATAACTTACATAAATAATTCCTTAGAAATAATAAAATTACCACAGCATGAATGTCTGAAAGAAAAACCTAGTGATGGGAAAAACAATGGCCAGATCTTTCTGCTGTCAAAAAAGTTTAGACAGAAATTATGCTATTTAGAAAATAAAGAAAGTTTTGCCATTACTTGCCACTTGCACATCTATAACAATGCCCATTTTCTTTATATTCTAAACATCATGTTCCATAAGGGGTCACCTCATAGGGTTCTGTGCACTTACCATTATATAGAGATAATGCCATGACATGGAATATCGAAACAAAACTGTAAAAACCAAGTACAAAAGGTACAATATAATCAAAGGACCACATGAAGGGTGTGTGAAAAAGTCTTCAGTATTCACAGAAAAATATCAACTGAAGTAACTGACTGGACAAGAAGCGTCCTAAGTTTATATACATATAAGTCCAATTGAAAATAGATTTTCCTCTCTGTACATAGCACTGTATTCTTTCATCTTCCTCTTCTTTATTTACAAAGAGTTCCTGTTCTCCAGTTCTCCCTTGAGTCGTTTCTGTTCAGGTCTGTGTGGATCTAGTCAAGAGAGATAACGTCAGATATGGAGCCATAAATGGCCGCCGCTGCTGCCGCCGCTTCTGCTGAGGACCTCGACAACCCTGAGATGGAGTGGCTGTCCCTGTCGCGGTCCCGCAGACTGCTGGACGACACCAAGCTACTGGTGCTGCCGCTGTTGCTGCCCCCATTGGTGGCCACCAGCGTGCTGCTCCCAGGAGTGCCCGGCTGCTCCAGGAACATCTGTGAGGAGCCGTAGGGCAGGAAACGGTTTAGGAGCAGGTCGTGGTCCTCTGAGGCTGAGGCGGACGCTGCTGCTGCCGCGGCCATCACCATGTTGTAATGCTGACAGGACAGGACAAGTGAACGTTAGAGAACAGTGGGAAATGATTCATTAGCCTGGTTACAACCAACCTGATAATGTGATCTCACATTCTGTTTCACTCTAGGTATCAGTCTGGACTCCAAGCCGTCCACAGTGATTTCAGTGGGTGGGCGTGCTTAATGCCTTGACAGTCAACTGCTTCAGCCAATCAGCGTAGCCAAATCCAGTCCTCCAGCCAATCAGCGTTGGATCCAGTCAAATCCGAATCCACTCGGAAGAAAAGCGAAAACGTGTTTTCCGCCGAGAAACTCCGCTGGTGCATATTCTTGTACTTATTTAATTGTTGTTATCGAGTCTATTTCTACAATAACTGCACTTACGACTGTGTTTACTATACAAACGTTAACGTTACTGCTTGTTGCTTCGGGAGCCGCCATTTCTGTTTTGCCAGCAGGCTGATTGGCTGGTTACATGGTCATCTACGAGGCAGGTCATGGATTGTAATTTCTAAAAATCACTGGGGGTGGGCTGGAGGTCAGACTGAGTGCAGAACAAAACAGTGATCAGGATGGTTTACCAGGCTAGGAAATTAACAGGCTGCAGAATGATTATACCCACTGGCACTGCATTGAAGCTCATGTCTGTTAGTAATACATTTACCTGATTGTCGCCTTGGAGGAAGGAGAAGAAATTTAGATCTGCAAGAAAATGATGAAAGTTCAGCCCATTTACTTGTCAAATTGAGTTCCCTTGATTCTGTGTATATACAGTACTAGCCCTACTTACATGTTAATTAACATGCAAAAAACACCTGTGTTTAAGGCAAGTGATGACCCTACCTTGCAGGTCACTAGGTGTGTGGTAAAAGTGACAAGCCTACCTTTCAGGTCACTAGGTGTGTGGTAAAAGTGACGAGCCTACCTTTCAGGTCACTAGGTGTGTGGTAAAAGTGACAAGCCTACCTTTCAGGTCACTAGGTGTGTGGTAAAAGTGACAAGCCTACCTTTCAGGTCACTAGGTGTGTGGTAAAAGTGACGACCCTACCTTGCAGGTCACTAGGTGTGTGGTAAAAGTGACGAGCCTACCTTTCAGGTCACTAGGTGTGATGACCCTACCTTGCAGGTCACTAGGTATGTGGTAAAAGTGACCCTACCTTGCAGGTCACTAGGTGTGTGGTAAAAGTGACCCTACCTTGCAGGTCACTAGGTGTGTGGTAAAAGTGACCCTACCTTGCAGGTCACTAGGTGTGTGGTAAAAGTGACCCTACCTTGCAGGTCACTAGGTGTGTGGTAAAAGTGACCCTACCTTGCAGGTCACTAGGTGTGTGGTAAAAGTGACCCTACCTTGCAGGTCACTAGGTATGTGGTAAAAGTGACCCTACCTTGCAGGTCACTAGGTGTGTGGTAAAAGTGACCCTACCTTGCAGGTCACTAGGTGTGTGGTAAAAGTGACCCTACCTTGCAGGTCACTAGGTGTGTGGTAAAAGTGACCCTACCTTGCAGGTCACTAGGTGTGTGGTAAAAGTGACCCTACCTTGCAGGTCACTAGGTGTGTGGTAAAAGTGACCCTACCTTGCAGGTCACTAGGTGTGTGGTAAAAGTGACCCTACCTTGCAGGTCACTAGGTGTGTGGTAAAAGTGACCCTACCTTGCAGGTCACTAGGTGTGTGGTAAAAGTGACCCTACCTTGCAGGTCACTAGGTGTGTGGTAAAAGTGACCCTACCTTGCAGGTCACTAGGTATGTGGTAAAAGTGACCCTACCTTGCAGGTCACTAGGTGTGTGGTAAAAGTGAACCTACCTTGCAGGTCACTAGGTGTGATGACCCTACCTTGCAGGTCACTAGGTGTGTGGTAAAAGTGACGAGCCTACCTTTCAGGTCACTAGGTGTGTGGTAAAAGTGACGAGCCTACCTTTCAGGTCACTAGGTGTGTGGTAAAAGTGACAAGCCTACCTTTCAGGTCACTAGGTGTGTGGTAAAAGTGACAAGCCTACCTTTCAGGTCACTAGGTGTGTGGTAAAAGTGACGACCCTACCTTGCAGGTCACTAGGTGTGTGGTAAAAGTGACGAGCCTACCTTTCAGGTCACTAGGTGTGATGACCCTACCTTGCAGGTCACTAGGTGTGTGGTAAAAGTGACCCTACCTTGCAGGTCACTAGGTGTGTGGTAAAAGTGACCCTACCTTGCAGGTCACTAGGTGTGTGGTAAAAGTGACCCTACCTTGCAGGTCACTAGGTGTGTGGTAAAAGTGACCCTACCTTGCAGGTCACTAGGTGTGTGGTAAAAGTGACCCTACCTTGCAGGTCACTAGGTGTGTGGTAAAAGTGACCCTACCTTGCAGGTCACTAGGTGTGTGGTAAAAGTGACCCTACCTTGCAGGTCACTAGGTGTGTGGTAAAAGTGACCCTACCTTGCAGGTCACTAGGTGTGTGGTAAAAGTGACCCTACCTTGCAGGTCACTAGGTATGTGGTAAAAGTGACCCTACCTTGCAGGTCACTAGGTGTGTGGTAAAAGTGACCCTACCTTGCAGGTCACTAGGTGTGATGACCCTACCTTTCAGGTCACTAGGTGTGTGGTAAAAGTGACGAGCCTACCTTTCAGGTCACTAGGTGTGTGGTAAAAGTGACGAGCCTACCTTTCAGGTCACTAGGTGTGATGACCCTACCTTGCAGGTCACTAGGTATGTGGTAAAAGTGACCCTACCTTTCAGGTCACTAGGTGTGTGGTAAAAGTGACGAGCCTACCTTTCAGGTCACTAGGTGTGATGACCCTACCTTGCAGGTCACTAGGTGTGTGGTAAAAGTGACCCTACCTTTCAGGTCACTAGGTGTGTGGTAAAAGTGACGAGCCTACCTTTCAGGTCACTAGGTGTGATGACCCTACCTTGCAGGTCACTAGGTATGTGGTAAAAGTGACCCTACCTTGCAGGTCACTAGGTGTGTGGTAAAAGTGACCCTACCTTGCAGGTCACTAGGTGTGTGGTAAAAGTGACCCTACCTTGCAGGTCACTAGGTGTGTGGTAAAAGTGACCCTACCTTTCAGGTCACTAGGTGTGTGGTAAAAGTGACGAGCCTACCTTTCAGGTCACTAGGTGTGTGGTAAAAGTGACGAGCCTACCTTTCAGGTCACTAGGTGTGATGACCCTACCTTGCAGGTCACTAGGTATGTGGTAAAAGTGACCCTACCTTGCAGGTCACTAGGTATGTGGTAAAAGTGACCCTACCTTGCAGGTCACTAGGTATGTGGTAAAAGTGACCCTACCTTGCAGGTCACTAGGTGTGTGGTAAAAGTGACCCTACCTTGCAGGTCACTAGGTGTGTGGTAAAAGTGACCCTACCTTTCAGGTCACTAGGTGTGTGGTAAAAGTGACCCTACCTTTCAGGTCACTAGGTGTGTGGTAAAAGTGACGAGCCTACCTTTCAGGTCACTAGGTGTGTGGTAAAAGTGACGAGCCTACCTTTCAGGTCACTAGGTGTGATGACCCTACCTTGCAGGTCACTAGGTATGTGGTAAAAGTGACCCTACCTTTCAGGTCACTAGGTGTGTGGTAAAAGTGACGAGCCTACCTTTCAGGTCACTAGGTGTGATGACCCTACCTTGCAGGTCACTAGGTGTGTGGTAAAAGTGACCCTACCTTTCAGGTCACTAGGTGTGTGGTAAAAGTGACGAGCCTACCTTTCAGGTCACTAGGTGTGATGACCCTACCTTGCAGGTCACTAGGTATGTGGTAAAAGTGACCCTACCTTTCAGGTCACTAGGTGTGTGGTAAAAGTGACGAGCCTACCTTTCAGGTCACTAGGTGTGATGACCCTACCTTGCAGGTCACTAGGTGTGTGGTAAAAGTGACCCTACCTTGCAGGTCACTAGGTGTGTGGTAAAAGTGACCCTACCTTGCAGGTCACTAGGTGTGTGGTAAAAGTGACCCTACCTTTCAGGTCACTAGGTGTGTGGTAAAAGTGACAAGCCTACCTTTCAGGTCACTAGGTGTGTGGTAAAAGTGACGAGCCTACCTTTCAGGTCACTAGGTGTGATGACCCTACCTTGCAGGTCACTAGGTATGTGGTAAAAGTGACCCTACCTTGCAGGTCACTAGGTGTGTGGTAAAAGTGACCCTACCTTGCAGGTCACTAGGTGTGTGGTAAAAGTGACCCTACCTTTCAGGTCACTAGGTGTGTGGTAAAAGTGACCCTACCTTGCAGGTCACTAGGTGTGTGGTAAAAGTGACCCTACCTTTCAGGTCACTAGGTGTGTGGTAAAAGTGACGAGCCTACCTTTCAGGTCACTAGGTGTGTGGTAAAAGTGACGAGCCTACCTTTCAGGTCACTAGGTGTGATGACCCTACCTTGCAGGTCACTAGGTATGTGGTAAAAGTGACCCTACCTTGCAGGTCACTAGGTGTGTGGTAAAAGTGGCGGTAGTCCTGGATAAGAGGTGGAGGAGGAGGAATGTAGCTCGTCTCCACAGGAGGCATGCTGGGAGCTCTGGTCACAGGTGAATCCTGGCTGTGCAGGTTCAATACTCTGAGTAGAGAGAATGCCACATCAGTAACAGATAGATTGATGGGAGAAAACTCTCTCTATATATATATAAATGATCTAATTTCTTGAGCTGTGGCTCGCAGACTTACCCCTTGCTTGGAGGTGGAGAGACGGGTGACAGTGAGGGACAGGCCCTCTTAGGAGGGGGCTCATCATCGAGCTCATCCTCTGAGGAGCTTTCCAGTGTCAGGTCAATCACAGCCACTTTCCACTTGCTGTTGTCATTGGAGCTGTACTTCTGCTCTGACATTTCTGTCTGACACGAATCTACAAAGATAGAGTTAGCTCACCCTGTGTTCATTCATTGATCACAAAAAACTCAGATTTGAGGGATCTGCTCGCTACGTACCAGAGTCTACGCCATTGTACGAAGCAGACACCTCCTGCACCTCTTTCTTTGACCTCATGGGGGACCAGTTTCCATCTTCTTTGAACTGGATTTCATCACAGTCGGAACAGCTATTCAAGATTTCCATGAACAACCTGTGAAATAGAGCAAGATATTGCAACTAAACTTGGCAAATAAGCAATATGACAAATCACAACTACGTGCTTTACTGATCATCTGTATACCTGAAAACCCCTTTCATATAAAATATAATAATATATAAAAATTATATATTTATGGGCCAGTCACTGATTGACCGAACAACAGATATAAATCAAATTATACAAACACACAAACAAATCAATCCAACCACTTGTACCATGTGTCAGTTATGTCTTCCAACATACTGCTCCTTTCACATGGTATGCAAAGAAAGACCAAAACTACCAACGTGATTTCTTTTGCAGGTTGTTTCTTTTGCATGAAAAAAAGATGTGCAACCCCATGGCCACTTCTCTCTGGCAAACTTTGCAAATAACTAGTGTGTTGTGACTTCTTTCCGATATCACAAAGTCTGCCACGATACAATATTTAATTCAGGGGTCTGCAATCGACATGGGACGATATGGGATATCATATGCGCATTTAACACCATCAGCACAATAGCTACAAAATGTAATACCTCTCACATGGCAATTAAGACTTTTAAAGACTTTTTAAGGGTCTTAATTTCCCCTAAATTGATTTATCAACTTTTAATACTTTTCAAGACCCCGCGGATACCCTGTCAGATAAGCGGTTGAAGATGGATGGATGGATGTTCATGAAACAACATGTATTGAATATTGCCCAAAATTAGCTGGAACGGTGGTTTTCTCACCCATCAATAATGAGGTGCTCATAAGGCGCTTTCTTGTCACACACTGGACACACCCAGGTCGGCTTCTTCTCATTCATTTGGATGTAAAGCGTAGCATCGAAGCACTGAAGGTGTGAGCACGTCAACGCTCGACAAGGGATTGTTAGCCTCATCTTCCCAAGCTGGGGGGGGAAAAGGCACTCAATATAGACCCCATAGTACTGCATGAAATACCATTCAAATGTTTGTCATGACTGGATGTTGTAGGACGAAACAAATGTGTTCTACAATATATGGACTGTGCTTCTGAAGTAGACTGAAAGCAAAAACCCCACCACCACCATGTGACTTCTCAAACAGAACTTTGTGTTGATTTATACATAAATGGTAAATGGTAAATGGCCTGCATTTATATAGCGCTTTTATCCAAAGCGCTTTACAATCAGTAGGTAGTCTACATTCACCCATTCATACATCGATGGCGGCAGGCTGCCACGCAGGGTGCCTACACACCATCGGGAGCAAGGAGGGTTAAGTGTCTTGCCCAAGGACACAACGACAGCAGCTGGGATGGAGCGGGGATCGAACCGCCAACCCTTGCATCATTGGCCGACCCGCTCTACCTCCTGAGCTAAAGCCGCCCCATATATACATATATACATCTGTCTACATCAGGGGTTTTCAAAGTCTGAGACTGTGGGCCTCCCCCAGACAAAGCTTGCATAAAGGAGCCCCGGTCGCTCAATTCCTATGATCATGATCATGTTATTTGATCCAATATAGACACTCAACAATTGAGCCAAGATAGCCTGATGTTGCTGTTTGACATACTTCAGACTAAACCAAATACATAAAAAGGTCTGTCTGAAGGCATTTATTCGTTTCTGACTCTGGGGGGAAAAAACTGTCAAATTCCCCAAAACTACTGTATCTCTGAACTATCTCTTTGACCAAATCACACACATTTAGGCTATTCTATGAGATCTCCTTTTGATAACTAATGTAATATTGTTTCACTTCCATTCACTGAGCCTCCCCTGAAACTGTTTGGAGCCCCCCTGGTGAGGCCCGCCTCTATCTATAATTTATCTGTTGTGGATTCCCGGAACCTAATTTGCATTATGCTTGGGCTGAATTTGTTCTGTCACAAGGATGAATAACAACTCAGGTCTGTGATTGCAACCCTTAAAAAAAATACAACACATATTTATGCAGGGTATATACTGTATGTCTGACATGTCCGCAGCTAGAATAACAGCTTCCTTCTAAATCAAGTAGTGTAGAATATTTACAGGACATAGAAGAGAGACTCGTAGACTGGTGGTGGCGATCTCACTCTCCGGATCAGCTGTTAGTTTCTCTTTTACTGTGAGAAGGGATAAGCAGAAAGGAAGTATTTTAATACAAGACTTGTCTTTGTTAAGTGTGTGCAATGAGTGTTTACTTATTTGATAGTGAATACATTAACTCCCCCAGATTTAGCAAACTGCACATTTTCATCTATAATTCTTTGGATTGTATACACGGGGAACATGATTTAGACTGAGGGAAAACACAATGAGATGAATGCACAATGCCATATACAATAAACAGCACAGTATAGACAGTGTGGGGAAATGTGAATGTGTGTGTATGCATGAGTGGTAAAAGAAAAGGGCAACGGAACAAGAGAAAAAAAAGGTCTGTTCTTTTCCACTCCCTACTCAGTTTAGGGCAGAGTGACAGTGCTAGCTACCAGGCTTAGTGCTAGCCCCATGTTTTTACAAAATCAAGTGGCCACTTACTCAGCGCTCTGGAGTGGTCAGGGTTTCTAATTCCTTTGGCCCGTAGTCTTTGCAACAACACTGTAGAGGACTGCTGTCTTACCAAATACACAGCCATGGAAAAACTCTGACAAAAGACATAAAAATGAGTAAATAAGGTCATGCCCAAGTGACTAATATTCTCCTCAGGCTCCCGCAGGAACATCAGTTTTGGACATGCGATAACACTTGTTTCAAAAAGGCTTTGTCAATACTGTAATATGAATCTCTTTACCCTCCCAATTTCTGAAGTCCATGACACCACAATTGTGTTGGGGACCGTGGTGGACAATCGAACAAGAGAGGTTATATTGATGGGCCGACTCGGCCTTTTTGGTTCAACTCCATTTTTGGTTGGAGGAAGATATCCCTGCAGGGAAAAACACAATACATCAGTGCCTTTGATTCTCAGTAACTGTTGGTGCAATACACTGCAAATAGGACAGATAGACTGACAGTGCGCTCTCAAAACTCACCGGGAGATTGCAGGGCTTGCCATTCACCTTCACACACAGATTTGAGGGGAAATGATCCTCCTGGGGACAGCTTGTCTCTGATAAACAAAATCTGAAAAGAAATGTAATTAGGAGATAATTAAGTTCAAATGAGCCACGGATGTCAAAAGCAATTTTCTCCTCATAGTAAATGGCCACTCTCACAATAATGATGGTTTGCTTTCTTATTTTAAAATTGTAGTTGTGTCAAGTAAAGCCAATAGCATCTCTGATACGATATCTACCAAAAACACTCAAGACACTTAGTTAGCAGGCATTTTCTTCCATACAGTAGATTTATCATTCTGCAACCAAGAATTGTCAATAGATGCTTGGTATCGTATGTTCTTCAAGTGTCAATCCAGTCTCCAACCATTAAGATCATTCTTTAAATCTTAAAAATAGAGTACGGTATATTTTTTTAGTTTTTCACCTACAAATAACTGTCAGAATGATCCATATTGATTTTAACCCTATGGTGCTCTGTGATAACATCACTGATGGTGACTGTAGGCAAAGTTAAAAAGAAAAGAAAAAAGTCTTCTCTTGGGTCTTAGCAGAAGGTTTTGACTCATGAAAGTCACCCATCACAGAAATTGTGTAAGTACTGTAAATTCCGGACTATAAGCCGCACCGGTGTATAAGCCGCACCTGCAAAGTTGACTATTTTTTTCTTATATAAGCCGCACCGGACTATAAGCCGCGGGTGTTTTAATGTTTTTTTTTTTTTTTTTTTTTTGTGTTTTAATGTAAGGGTTCATGCACAGAGGGGATTGTCGGGAAAGAGATGGCTGTTTGAGGAAGCTCCCATTTATTAACATTTCAACAAAACAACATAACACAACACCACCTGTGTTGTTTTTTACAGTGCACACAGTGTCATACAGTGTCATACAGTGTGGTGAAAAGAGGGCAAGAGAGGAAATTAAAACTTGAATGTGTAGATCCACTATTCTTTCCTGCACCTCTTCACTAACATAAAAAAGAAAACTGTGAGCATAATATGTTGGACTTACCTTAACTGGACTTGAACTGCAAAATCACATTTGGTCCCGGATATGTCCCTACAGTATATTAAAACATAAGTTAGCTGAAGCTGGTCATAGTCTGTTGGCGTGCTTGAGCAGTGTAACACAATAATTAGTAACAACTTAGGGGAATGAATCAGATTTAACATGATGCGATATAAAGAAAACATCCGCTTTTCAACTCATGTAATGAGTTAATAGGCTACAGTTACTTATTTACAATACTTTAACTATGTTATTGCCCTTTCCCTCTCATCTGTATGACAGGACAACATGCAGAGTAGAGCCTCCTCACTTACATGGAGCTGCTGATCTGCTGAACTTGTTGTGGTGTTAATGCAAAGGCATAACACGTTTCCTGGAACCGTTGACTGTTGTCTGAGGCTATGTGCAATAACACAAAGACAAATAAAATAGAGAGAGCATTACTGAGAGAACAGAGAAGCTGGCAATTTCAAGATAAATGTAAGAGATGTAACTGCTACTGCTACAGTATATCAAACTATATCTGTAAAATGAAATTATATAAAACTTTTAAGGACAGTTATTTGACGAGGCTTTAGCTCTACACTCGTCAGCACGTGTAGAAAATTAGCCAAGGGCAAAGGGCAAAATGGCCCAAGAAATCTCGGAATGCCCCTAAAAGCCATGATCAAGGGGGAAAAAATGCCCCCAAGATTTTGATGATTTTATTTTAGTTCAATTTCCATTTCCATCTCTAACACACCCAGCACCTGCAAGCTGGTTGCGAGAAGATTATGAAGAACACACAAACAGCACTGTTGTTCAACTTCACACTACACTTTAGCAAATGTATGCACTAATTACTTTTTTTAAGTGCCCAAAAATGTTGTAAATGCCCCAATTTTTTAGGACAATTTTTTCCCCTGCACTATCTGCCAGTCATATTGCTCTGTGAACTATACCCTTAGACAGGTACTCTGATGTTGTTTCAAAGCTTAATCATTAACATTGGCCAGGACCATCCATGCATGGTTTTGACAAGACACAGTCCAGATGTCTGTAGTTAGTTACAATGCTCAGTAGGCAGGTACATGAAGTGTTACTGCTAAACAGGAAGTGGTTGACTCACCCAGGCTGGTTGGCTTGATAAGCTCATCCAGCATATCATAGAATGGCAATCTCTGAAGCTTGACATCAGGGTGAACAGGGTGCAGGGCAGAGGGGAGGTGAGGCAGACTCAGCTCATGCTTAGTAAGCAAAGAAACAGGCAGCAGAGGCGAGGGGGAACCGTGGCTGTCGAATCCCAGCTGGGCAAGGCCAGCGGGCAAGCTGGAGGCGGAATGGACGCTGGGCAAGGCTAGGTCCACTGGTGACACCATTTTGGTGGGGAAGCGCCGTCTGTAGAGCTCTTTGATCTTCATTTGCACTGCGGGGCTGCAGCCGGCCTTCAGTAGGTGGAGGGATTTGGTCAAAAGTTCGTGTTTCCGCCCGTGCTTATTCCGTCCTGCGTACCCCAATAACACTTGGAGCTCCGAAACTCGAAGGCTCATTACCATTTGCTGATGAAAAATGAAAAGGGAAAAATGGCTTATTACATGTGACAGTACCCTGGAAAAGCAGATTTTCTTTAGCCAATGTAAAGGAACATGTTTTTGACATCTCTCATGCCTTAAAGCTTTATGGTTTTGGTCATGAATATTTATTTTACCGTATTTTATCATAGAAGTCATTTACTGGCTTGCAAATTTGGCTACAACGGTGTGACAGACTCCTGGGCCACCCTGATGAAACTTCCTAAAAAAAATTGGAGCAGACAGATATTAAGAAAAAAAAAGATAATATAATTTTGTTGGCTACATTTTCTTGCAGCAATAGTATCACAATCAAGACTCCGACAACAAGAGCTTAATTGCACAATGACTTTGTGATTTAGATACTTGAGAAGAAGAGACCACACATTAGGTACTCTACATTTAGGTAATCTACTTTTTCAATATTGAAAATCATACAGCTGTTTGGGTGGCCCACTTGCTTATTCTTTTGGTTACTTGCTCTGATTACTGGTCAAGCTCATCTATGCTAAGTGACCTGACAAGAGACAAAAGGTTTTTTTGTAACGATATTCTGATGGCACCAGCAGCATTTGGCTGAACAGTTATAAACACAAATTTCTGCCCATGTCCAATAAGCTCCTGAACAGTAACATGTAGATGACGTGCAATGTTGGATGAGGGTTTTGCAACGTGCCGTCACTGTCACCTGTGTGCATATACTGTAAACTGTCAAGTTGTGCCTATTGGTTAACTGTGTTTGGATGCCATGTGCTTTCTTTAAGATGTTTTACTTTCTACTATGTAGTAGAAAGGACGGAGTACAGAGTCCAGCACAAATTTCCCTATGGGGACATTAAAAGTATATCTTATCTTATCATTTGCCACAAGAAAACGGTGGCCTATTAAGGCCCTAAGACTACGTATTTGATGTACATGTACAAAGAGTAAGTAGGCTACATGTTGTACATGTTGATGATAGCCCTTTGATACTGACAGACTGTAAATCTGGTCAGCATCCTCAAATACTCTATCAGCAATGATGTGCTATAGCAGCTATGGTATAGGAGCGTCAACAGACCAGTTCATAAGATAAACAGGAAATGTTCTACCAACGTATAACAGCAGTCTGACCTGCAAATGATTTAGAAAGCACTCATTAACATAATAACATTTGTTTAAAAACCGACAAGATGACAGAAGGGAAGAGCGAGACTGAATGAATTGGTTAGCTAATAGCGCCTTAACTCCTCTCTAAACTGCAGGATGCTGCTGTACGTTATTCAGCCTGCAATACGACCACAAGCAACACATCGTTCATATTATTCCAAACATGTCAATATTGATAGTCTCTGATTAGATGATTAATCATATTGTATGCAATAACTAGCTACATTCCGTGGACTACGTCTAGTCAGCCAAAAACGGTTGCTAAACTGCGTTTCATTTCCAGGGAATAGACAGAACCCTTTTTGGCATACATGGCGGTGCGGCCAGCAAACTATTAATAAAGTCACCTGGCTAGCATTGCACCGAATTAGGGTTCGAAATATTTGCACAAACGTGGCGTTCATCCCACTTAAAGCAGTGGCTGGCCTTAACTACACGTGAGTAATATAACGTTAGCCGAAACACTGACTAACGGGACATCGGCAACAATAACAAAGCTAATGCTAGCGAGCTAACCAGCTAACGTTAGCTAACAGATGGTCTGGTCTCCACTTCACTGCCCTTTTCTTGCCATGTGTTGTAATAGTGACACTTCTCAGTTCATTATCGTCAAGTAGCAGTGTTTCAATGATTCATAATTCAAACTGTTGTGTATAAAACATTTATTTGTCAAATATATTGTTGGGATTCGCTTTACCTTCAGTTCCGCACTCTCCGCCATCTTGTTACACTGGATGCGCAGGCGCAATAGCCATCCTCAAGGGACAACTAGAGGACCAATTTGGCTGTCACCTCCCCGTAGCCCACACTAGATGGCGGCGTCGCAACGCAAATACCATAACAAATACAGAGCTGGATACAAAAGGGTACTTTACAGAAATTGCACATCTAGTAGGTACAGTATGGCGGAGGGTATGTATCTCTGTTCATAATTAATATGAATGTTTATCATTGCCCTAACTTTGAAATCCAATTTAATTTGTTTGAGGATTTGTTTTCTTTACCAGCACTAAAATAGCCTAGCCTTGACTAATGACAAAACCTTAGTTGTAGGCTGTTATTTTGCAGATACATTGTTCATATGGGTGGGGGTTAAGGGGGAGACATGAGGTGAAGATTAAAGAGTATATTGACTAAAGCAGGCTACACACTTGAAGATTCAATATTTCTTTTAATAAAATTATTTATTCATTAGCGGTCAAAACATATGTGAAACAAATTCTATTCTTAATAGGATATGTAGCTACTTACAAGTTAGCAGATGTAATTTAGCCTACTAACTTCTGTGTTTGCAAAGTCTTTAAAACAAATAGTTTGATGCACGATAGGATACAAATAAAGATATTGTATTTCAATGCACATAGGCCTATGGTAATTTCCATCACTCATTTAAGGTGCATAGCATCAAAAATATGTAAGTTAATTGCCTATAGATGAACACAGCAAAAAGTAGTAGGCTAATTCACAATACTGAGGACTAAAGAGCAATGAATTGGCTAGTTGCAGCTGCTACTGACAACAGAATATACCGAAATAACAACCTCTAACTACAGATACATACTGTACATTGTCATTGCACTTTGCCACTAAATAAATATCAATGGTATCATTTCAGTAAAACAAATTCCACAATATGCAAGAAGGTTACTATATAAATGATACACTGAGAGTGAAGATACACATTTCAATATATTACAATTAGGCTAATCACAAGAGGGCCAGTGACATAGGTTACTTTCAAGCTTGGTTCCTCAAAATGTCTGTTTTTTTCTTGTTTTATTTTTGTTTGTCTTTTTTCGACCATTCGACGGAGGCTGTAGTCTTGTCCTTTGTTCCATCTTCATAAATATGTGGTAAATTGATGTTTTAAGGTGGTAAGAGAGGAGATTTGAAAGAGCAGGTCCCGGTGCAGTGGCGTGGAGTTAACATCTTACACGAGAAATGGTGTAATGCGTCGTGAGCTTCTAGGAAGAAAGAGAAAACAAATTATGAATAGTGTGTGTGTGTGTTTGTATGTGTTAGTGCGTGCGTGTGTGTGTGTGTGTGTGTGTGTGTGTGTGTGTTTGTATGTGTTAGTGCGTGCGTGTGTGTGTGTGTGTGTGTGTGTGTGTGTAGGCCTGATGCCAAAGGGGGACCGGGGGGCTTTGCCCCCTCAGTTGCATTTTCTGCCCCCCGTTTAACACCTCTTACTCCTCTTTATGTCATTCAAAGGCTGTAGCGGGCTAATTTTTTAAAGTTACAGTAAAGATAATGGCATCTATTGGTACCAACCATGTGATGCTAGCTTGTCGGGAAGGGGGTGAAATAACACTCCAAAGTTAGGCTGCATATTTTGGTAAATTGCAAAACACACACACACACACACACACACTTGGTGCTTAATCATATTTACATCTTTAGGCTATATCTGTTAATATCTTTGAATCTTTTTATATCTTTTATCTTTTATATTTGTTCATATCTTGTATGCTCTAAATTATCGTGTTCCTTTGTATGTAACATGTGCACGAACCACACCAAGTCAATTCCCTGTGCAAACATACCTTGGCCAAATAAAGAATATTCTATTCTATTCTATTCAGTTTGGCACTGCTGAGAGATCTCAGGCTAAGGATCAATTGATTCAAGGCCAAGTTCAGAAACTGTCATGAAACAAGATGCAGGCTACATGACTATAGGACTGTCCAGAATGCTAGTCTAGTGTAGGTTACATATCAACCTGGGCATTTTCATTTCAGTAACAACACGCTTTTCTTTCTTGGTCCAACCCGCTGCATGCATAACGTGTCTATGCAAGGATAACAAATGCAAAAATGAATTGAATATGCATGCTGAGCACTGATAGTCATCTGGCAAAAAAGGCCATCATTTAGGCCTAATTGATCTAGTTGAAATTAGTTCATTTTATTATTTCCTCTACATGTATATGACCTAACTTGTAAATAGGCCATGTATACACATAGCAGCTCTGTCTATAATAAACACGTAGTATAAATCGATAACTTGACCAATTAAATAAATAGCTATTGAGGGGGAAAAAGAGAGAATCCAGCTCAATATGAAGTCTCCAATACTGTAAGTGCTTTGAGCTCAATACCAATAAACCAAACAAGTCCATAACATGAGCACAGACTATTTTGAGCAGTCTATCATCAATCAAGTTGGCAAATACGTCGCTCTGTGATTCCATCTCTGTGATGGCAGAAATTGGAGCATATTGTGCATCACGGCGCTCGTCGCCGCTTCCTCTGCTTTATTTCTCTCACCTCTGACGATATGGAGCTGCTGAACCATCTCCTCCCTGTAGGAAAGTTCTCTTTTCATTTGATCTTGGAAGTTATCTGGGGAAACAAATGCATGCATTTCAATCTGCGGTGGTTGATCAACAGCACCACAATTACCAATATGATCAAAATATTTTTTTTCTCCTTTAAAACACCTCATCCACATGAAACTTGCATCAGAATGATGATACTTACTACAGTATGAATTTATGTTACAAAGATTGTCAGCCAAAAATGTGGGAAATGTCCGTTCTGCAAATAAAAAGTGGGGAAACTTTACATTCCTGCTTTTGGTCAACAAACTTAGGCCTATATTGAGACTATTTGAAGCCTATTTGTGTGTGTGTGTGTGTGTGTGTGTGTGTGTGTGAGTGTGGGGGGGGGGGGAGGGGTGGCGTGCGTGCGTGTATGCATACCCGCCTGTAGAGGGCGTTGTTTTGACATATCTTACTAGGGAAATTGTGTAAACTGAGACCTTTAAACAATGGATTTGTTTTATCAATTAAAATTTGAATATATTAATAAAATTAGAATGTAGGCTATCTCTCTATGTAGGTATGCTACAGGTCACTTAATTAAAAACGTATTTTCACTGTTGATTTACAGAGGATAAGATTAATCAGTGATCTAAATTGCAAGGTATGAAATCGTTTTAAATTATAAAAATAAAACAATAAAAATAGCCTATTGTAATTCAGTCTTGTTGGCTGAGACAGCATATCTCCACACATCTTAATGGCATTTTAGATGCTGAATTATCCATTAGATTGATCAACCACAGAATGGAAAATGTGCAATCCACCTTCTGAAGTTACAGATACATTGTTGTGTTTCCATCATGAAATGATGAATTCTTTCTTCCAAATGTCGATAACTCAAATAATATCAATAAATGTGTTAAATGGGTGCATGAAAGAATGCATTCTTGGTTCAAGTATACAATATTACAAAAGTATAAGTCCATACACCAGTCTTATGAAGATGCATTGATGGGACCTGATATCAGGTTTGTGAGCAAGAACAAATTGAAACAAATGTGGTGGGACACTATCCAAAACTCCAAAATACAACCTAAAGATTGAGCATGAATTTTATGCTAATGTGGCCATTTATATAAGTGAGACAACAGATAGTATACTGGAGATTTCTTGCAGTAAAATATCAAGGACAAAAACCTAGATGTGCCCCTTTATTCAACCACAGAAGGTCATAGGTGTGGTGCTGATGTTGATTTCTACCTTGACCCTGATGAAGACCATCTGCTCAATGCATTGGTCGTGTTTTTAATGAGGTAGCCACTTTAATAAAAGCTTTTTGTACCAGCAAGCAGAGCGCCCTGGCGTTTTTACACTTGATTGGAGATCTCTTTACACTATTGGATAGTGATATTTTACCAGCAAGAAATATCCAACAGGACGTACTGTTAATAAGGCTATCCGTCCGCTCCATTAAGCACCTCTTTAGCCTTCATACTGTATATAGTGTAGATTCGAGCAGCACTTTTCTGTTTTTATGTGACATTTTGAAATGACTTTTGTTAGCACAACAGAGTGTGTGAAAAGTTTAGGGGTTTGTATTGAGCAATTTGGGATAAAAGTATGCAGTGGTTTTCCTTTATAATGCAGGAACAAATTATCTTTTGTCCTGCTGGATGCATTATATCATTCAGTCAGATGGCCAGCTGTGCTTCTTTTGAACATTTCGAAATATGTGGTGTATAGATGTATCCAGACATAATACAAGTATAGTTGCAGATGGATTTCTTTTTTCAACTTTTACATTATGTTGTAACAAAACATACAAATCAACTCAACTCCATTACAACCTTCACCATTTTGAAGATAAGAAATTCCTTCAGATTCCTCGTTTTTAAAAACTTATCAACATTTCTTTAATCAACTTCCAGATACATTTAAAAGCTATAACACAGCCTGGTCTCAAATATCAAAGTCATGGGGCGGTGCAGAAAACCCATTTAGGCTAGGACAGTGTTGAAATCAAAATCCTCTCAAAAACACGTAAAAATTAATGATAATAATACTTTTTCAAAACACCTCTTCCCAGTGGAGCATGTACCACTTAGCATTTTTGGGAGAAAGGTGCCCTCTTCCAGGCTTGTGTCCCTGCAGAATACAGGCCATGTTGAGGTGGACTAGGTCATGTCGGTTCAGGTTTTGACACAATGATGTTTCGGATAAAAGTGAAATGATGACAAAACAGAGTTAGAAAATAGCCTACCTTTCAAATTTTGAAATTCACGTTCCAACTTTTTCCTCAGTTCAACTTGCTCCATCAGTTGTTTCTGTAGTTCCTCTATGCAGAGAAACAACAGAGGATATCTGAGGTGAAAATTATTACACTGTTTCTCCTTAAAATAGCAGGTGACTTGCAAGGCAATTTCCCCTGCATATAGGAATCAGGACACCATTATTATTTTGTCTGAAAATCCAGACTGTCCTGGCCTCCCGCCCTATTTCTTTGCTGGTTTTTGGGCCTAATCTCAAAGACTTGTATCGCTATCTGGCTATCCTATAGGATATCCGCCTCAAGTCAGACCTGCCGTAAAAAACGGGGGCATGCTGCGCCTCTTGCCACATTTATAGCCTCGTGTAGTTGCAGCATGCAGAAGACAAGCAATATCGCAATGTGATTTTAGGGACGAGCGGTAGGCTATAGTTGAGACTGGACTTTTCTGACAGGCGACTTAGGCCTAATTAAAATGTAATGGGCTTGTAAAATTACAATTAGTCGAGCACATAGGATGCTCACGATATTGATTATAGCAGACCTATTATCAGTATTTTAAAGTAATTTGTGTCATCACCAGCTGTCATTGTAACCCGATAAAATAAGTCAAATTTAAATAGAACCATGTCCAAAATCATTAACGACTTTTAATATTGCTGAAGGTTTAGGCCAATATTTATTATTAACAACAACAAATATAATAATAATAATAATAATAATAATAATAATAATAATAATAATAATAATCACCTAGAATGAGTGAGACTTATATAGGCTAATTAGCCAAATGTTATAATGTTATTCCATTAGCAAATCTCCTTGCAGTCGACTGTTGACTTTTTATTTTACATTGGGTTACCGTCTTCTTACCTTTTGCCAGGGTTTCTATGTCTTTTTGTATTGCTGGAGCTCTGGCTGTCGCCTCCTCACCTGAGGGAAAAAAATATCTATAGATACGTATCCACTCGCTACAAAAAGTAGAAAAGTAGTCTAGCCTACTAAAACACTGACTGAATAAAGTAGGCTATTTGCTGACCTCGATGTAATAACTTACCCTCGTCCGGCTCTCGCTGGTTATCATCGCTGCTTTGTTCATTAAAAGATTTTGTGTCAATCTCTTCCACAGTGGAAGACGGCTCCTCCTTACTGGCACTTTCATCTTAAAACAAAAATAAATCGATGTAATTGTTTCGAATTGTTACAGAGAATGTAACTTACTTAATTTAATTTAAGAGCAGCAAATTCTCTAACCATTTGATGTGAGCAGTCCAGTCTGGTAATTTGCAGGTCTGAAGTGATACGGACTGCTCCTCTGTGGCAGCTCGCTCCTCTCTGGTGTGTAAACCTAAAAGAGTGAATTATTAAGTCGTTGAGCTCTCAAAATTAGAATAGTTGATTAAAAATATATAATAATAATAATAATAATAATAATAATAATAATAATAATAATAATAATAATAATAATAATAATAATAATAATAATAATAACAACAACAACAACAACAACAACAACAACAATAATAATATTAATAAGGTCTACATAGGTGTATGATGTGGACTGATTGTTTTCCCCCCTTTTTTTAAATCATAAAAATTGTGTAGGCTACTATGTTTTCTTTTTTTTAATTGTATGTCCAAGACAAATTTGCCAGCAAGGACAACACAGTTGATCTCTTTCTGTGCTGAAAATATATACATAGGCCAAAGAAACAAACCCACTTGCAGAAAACTTTACGCAATTAAACCAATGCTTAACAGTGATCTGAGTGATGGCGGGTCAAATCTGTATAAAATCTGTTGTCACTCACTTCGGTAAAAGACGCTGCTATATGGGTCTCTGATAGCTGCTTGCTTTGTATTTCTCTTTCTGAAGACAGGGCCACATGTAGACTCATTTTCTGGGAGTCAGCCACACCGGCTTCATGCGTCTTGGAATCTACATGGTTTGGTGAGACACTGTGCGCCAGGCCGGGAGGAGTCCGGGGGCACACCGAGGACAAAGGCCGCGACTCCTCGTCCTCCTCGGGCGTCTTGCTCGTCTCCACATCCACGTCTGGCTCGCCCTCGCTGTCCACGCACGGGGACATGGACCGGTAGCTGGAGCTCTCACTCAAGAAATCGGGCGACAAGTAGCCGGTGCGACACCCGTTATACGCGCTCCTGTTGCCGTACAGCTTGGCGATACAGTCGGCGTCTTTAATGACGGGCCTGAAGGCAGACACATAGCTGATTTTCCGGGGCGCAAGGGCCATCGCTTCCATTGGCCTCGCCTCGTCCCCGGACTTGTCCTCATCGTTACGCGTGGACTGCGTGCTGGAGCAGCGGTCGTTATCAACCATGCTGTCTTTGGAGGTGTTGGTGCTCCTGTCGCTGTGCTCAGATAGGTCCATGTCGCTCTGTCTGGGGGGGCACAGCAGCTCTGAGGGGGGTTTGTGCTGGGACTGGGGGTAGGGCGGCATGGGCAGGCCGCCCGCCGTGGGCCAGAACATGGGGAAGGGGTGGTAGGCGCTGTCCTTGGTGCCGGGCCAGAGGACACC
This sequence comes from Poromitra crassiceps, assembly GCF_964638095.1. Taxonomy (NCBI): domain Eukaryota; kingdom Metazoa; phylum Chordata; class Actinopteri; order Beryciformes; family Melamphaidae; genus Poromitra; species Poromitra crassiceps. Next base: position 24,281,893 of record NC_139636.1, read on the forward strand.
TGGCAGGCCCGGTTTGCTCTGCTCTCCCATCAGACCGTCCTCCTTCTTCTGGCACAGGCCGAAGGCTGGGAATCCGTACGGATGCGGGAAGAGCGGCGGTGGGATCTTCTGCAGCATCCCAAATCCCTTACTGGGCACCGGGATGACCGGGTAGCTGCGTGTGCTCGTTATATTCATGCCTCCCCGGTTCTCCTCGCAGCGCAGGATTTTCGCAGGGATGTCGGGCGAGTTTCGGGGAAGGTGGTTGTGTCCGTGTGATTTAGAGCTGGACTCTGAGCCGCTCAACGGCAGAATCCTCTTGCGACTGCCCCCATTGAACATGGCTTTCACATCTTCCCAGGCGTGCGCTATGTCATCCGCAGAGTTTTTATCTGATAGTTTGAGATGCCGCCTCCAGGAGTTGAAATTAGCTGCGTCTGGCTGTGTGTACTTCGACTCGGGCGTGCGGTGCGAATGAAAGATGAATTTATTGGGAGAAAAATACATGTTACAGTAGGAGCACTTGATGCACTTGGCCCTGGAGCTGTTGTATCTGGCCGGAATGAAGCTGCCTCGACTCCCCCAGGCGCATTCGTGGGACACGTCGAAGGCGAAATTTTCTGGAAGTTTTGGGGGTGAGTGAGCTCCAAGGAATGATTTGCAAAGTCTCTCGGCCTCCCGTTTAGTTATCATCCCACAGCGCCTGGAGGAAATTGGCATGGCCCCCGCTCGCCGCAGGATCTCCAGCTGGACAGGAGTGCACTGGACGCAGGTGATGCCCAGCGCGACGCGTCGGTTGTGGATCTCGTTGTAGCTGTAATTCTTCAACAGGGTGTTGGAGATCTGTGCAAGACAAAGTCTCTCCTGGCCATCTATCACCAAAGACACAATGGGTATTCCGTACAGCACCGTCTCACTGACTTGGTTGGGCTTCAGGTTGGTGCTGGGGTAGGAAAGTTCCTGTTTGGAGCTTGGCGAGGAGCTGGAGTCTCGCCCCGCAGGTGTGGATTCCATCCTGGGAGGCCTGGGTGCTGCAAAGACAGCGTTTCAAATTAACAATCGAGTTCCCCTTCAAAGTATTAATAGCCTCAAGTAGACTAATAGGCCTTTAATGAAGCCTACTGTACTCAGTTCAGTCCGCCAGGCTGTTTCAAAGTAGTTCACTCTGCTATTTAAAGCACAGCTCTAGAAAACAGACAGGCCTAGGGGATGATGCCAGCCTATTTGAAAAAAGTTGTCTACGTGTAGATTTTTAAAGGAAACGACTGTTTCTGAGACATATGGTTCTTGATACGAAAAGCTGACCTTCACTGGTGCTTATTATGGCACAAAGTGGAACAATGTGTGAGGTTATAGCATGTTGGAGGGTAAAAAAAATATAGCCTATATGCCATGCATTAATAATAACAAGACTAATTGCATTTAACCAGCTTCAGCTTTTTCACCGTTAATAAGACAGGTTCCAAATAGGCTATACATTTGCAGACGTTATAATAGCATGGACTTCAGAGGATAGTGAGGATAGTGAGTCTCCACATAAATAAACGCATGCCGTAAGACTGTAACATATTGCATAGCCTATCAGTTTCAAAAACTCACCGCTAATGATCGCAAAGTGTCTCCCCTCCGTTCTGAAATGAGCAAACTGTGATCAAGTCTACGGCGAAGCTAAACGGAGTCCAGCCTGCATGGAGAAAGATGGAAAGGTGTTTGCTTTATAAGCCCAACGCTGCAGCGGCTGTCCGACCGACCCGTGCCTTCTCCCTCACAGTGAATGTCCTTCTCTCTTCTCTCCGCGCTCCCTCTCCCTCTCTGTGCGTGTCCGTGCGTGTGCGTGTGTCTGCGGGCGCCTGGTTTGTGGTGCGCCAGTGTCCACATGGCAGTCTGTATAGTACAACCCTCCTCTACGACGACACCGACAGGCAGCAATCAAGTGACAGCAAAACTTATGGCAAGGCACTCCCACTCACAGGCAGTCTGCATTAACTATGGATTCGTGACCATTGAAGATTGTCTCGTTTTCGGGTGTTTATTGTTTGCTCTTGGTTTTCACAAGTCATAGGAACAAGGAGAATAAAGGGAAAGTAAACAATTGTCTTTCATTTTAATGTATAAGCTCCACATTTAGCATAAAAACAAATCCGATGGAGATATATAGGCTACGCTTAAATAAAACATTATAATCAATCTGTCATTAATCTGTAGCCTATTGTGTCGTTCATAATGCATTTAATTAATTTTTTCCGCTCCTTTCTGTTTAAAAACGCAATGTTATTGGCATTATGCACGGGAAAGGCTGCGGTGGGATTTGGCATTTCGCTAAAAACAGCAGGGACCCAGGACGCATTGTGGGCCCAGAGTGATGAATACGGTGTGCAGGCCTTCATCATGTGCTGGGTTCCCACGGATCCACCGTTTACACGCTACACCTCGCGTCGCCTGCATGGCGACAATTACCAGCTGCTCAAAAGGTCATTCTCTGGGATCTGGCCGTAATTCTCTCCCATGCTGAAAAGAAGAGAGTCCTACAAAGCGGACAGCATTGCGCTATAAGATATGCAAATAACTTTCTAAATTCAATAAAGCCTCGTGTTAATCATTTTCATTTGGCACGAGCACGACGCTCGGCCCCGATGCAATATTGATGAAGGTAACCCGACACGTTCCCATTGGTCCTATTGACTTGAGTGGGGGCAAAACAATTTTACTCCCCAATAATGACAATTTGTAATCATTCAGACACATTGTAAATATTAATACAGCAAGATCATCAAGCATCCACTATTCATTTGAATAAACAGTATCCATATGCGTGCAGTTATTTATATATATATATAATATATATATATATATGTGTGTGTGTGTGTGTGTGTGTGTGGTTTTAGTAAGCTATATTAATCTCTTAACGCAAACGTGTTGATCAGGGTGTTGAAGTGAATAACCATAAGCAAAAATGTACAATATTGAATTTAAACCAAATTTAATATTGTCAGGCCATACACGTATACGAAAATGCATGTATGCCCTAGCAGTTATAATAAGGTTATTGGAGAATTTCCGCTTCTGCTGAATAATTAGCCTATGTTTTCATTGATGATCAAGGCTATTTTACAAACAGTAGCTTAATTGGGAAGACAACACTTATGGGGCCGGGCTATACCGAGGTAGGTATCATGGCTATCTTTGCTTGGGAGCAAAAATCCACGAATGTAGACGGTTCTCCAATTTAACACGTCTCTTCACGTTAAAACAAATCACAAATTCAAATCTTGTAGCTGGTCAATCTTCTCTCCAATGTGCCTATCGATCATTGGAGAAGTAGCCTATAAGCCTGGCCCAGGCCACTTCCCCTGTATGCAACATAAACCACTTTAAGTCGTTTTTGCCATCAGATCGGATAAGACCAAAGTTTTATGAGCACTGTAAACAAAATCCAACTGAAATAACAATTATAATCTCCTTCATTATAAGAAAAAATAGGTTGTGAGTGACAAATTTCATTTAAAATCAAAATGGATTATAAATCCATAATTTCAATCAAAATGTAATATTGACTCACCTTAGAACACTCAGCTATGCCTTTATGTGAGTGCAGAGATGCATGCTTACAGACTAAATTATATTGTGAATGAGTAAAGTATCACATATTTTGAGTGTATTTCAGCCCAAACCAGGCAGGGGAATGGGAAAAGTATAAGTCATTGAGGTCATTATCTGGCTCATACCTTTTGTGCCAGAAAGAAAAGCTCATTCAAAAGTGTGTCTGCAGTAATCACAGTGCTGCATCAAAGTATGATAATCACCTGAACACTCTATTAAAATAAAAGTGCCAGCCCAGGGGAAATCTTACCTTACTCTTTAATTGTTTTGAGGTTTTGATAGGCTTTTTAATCTAAGATTAATTTATGCATTCTTAAATAACTCTAGATATGATTAATAAGCTTGAAAATTAAAAGGAGACTGAAGCAATTATAACAAGTGGTTGGTCATCACCTCATTAGATGGTATTGGATGCAGTTTGTATGTATGTATGCGTGTGTGTGTGCGTGTGTGTGTGTGTGTGTGTGTGTGCACACGTCTGATTGGGTACGACAAAAAAAATTAACAGGAAGGGTGAGAGTGAAAGCAAGATGGGGGAGAGAGACACAGATTGAGAGAGAGAGAGAGAGAGAGAGGAGACAGATAGAAAGAGACTCAGAGAGACCCCAACATCCCAATGTTGGATGACAGACAATCAGAGATACAGCAAGACAGTGCTTTGTTGGCTAATTATTGGATCCTACTGTTTGGTCTTTGACTGGGCAAGTCAGTGTCCTATTAGGACTTGAGAAAGATAAATCACTTATTGTAACAGACGTCTTGTCAGTTGCAGCCATACAGATCCTCATCAAGCTCAAGCCAGACCAGTTCAGACCATTCACTGCTGACCACAATTTGATTGTAGCCCACCCTGAATAGATTACGATTCAGAGCTGTGAGGTCGGACACAACAAGAGGCTGATCGTCTGTTTTTAGAGGCCACCGGAGAGACGCAGTGAAATCAGCGAGACTTGCTAAATGGTTGCTAATGTGTAAACAAGACATCACTCCTCTCCTGCTCTGATGTTTATTTGTCTCCTAAAAGCCCACCCCTGGGTCCTGACCCCCGCATCCTCCGCTGCTAAACGGAACATTTCATCTCGCAGGAGGAGGTGGTGGTGTGGGAGTGCACCGCGTGCGTGTGTGAGAGAGTGGGTGGGGGAGTTGGGGGGGGAGTTCATCACTGCATCAAATGAGGCTGGGCGCAGCCAGGGACCCTTTTGTCACAGACAGGGACTCATCTGCCAATGGTGAGCTGTGAGGTCCTGGGGGAAGAGAGGAACAAAGGTGCTAAAAGGGCTGTGTGACAATGAGGGTGCTCCGAGGAGAGCCTTCAAGTGCGGGACACAGGCTGCACGGGAACAAGCTATACGCCAATCACTCTGCAATTACTTTTTTTGTACAATCCAGAGGCCTGGTGTGGGCATTCTGCGATAGACACAAGGACACAGATCTGTGTCTCTCTGCACTTCCTTGCATACAACTGGCCCATGACACAAATGTATATAGCGAGCCACTTGCTCTTTTGAGGATTTGAGCACGAAAAATGTAATAAATAGCTACCACCATAATATGCCTTCGTAAAACAAAACGTGAATAGGAAGGAGAGATATTTCGCAAACATTCAAATTTTTATTCCAAATTCCGAAAGAGTTGGATTTCCTAACATCTGATCAAATTCATGAACACAGCCATGCTCACTCAATTAAGCACTTTCTCCTAGATACCACAGCACATAATGTTCTATATTGGTCATTCATCACGACAACGGCGCTAATCTTCATTGTACTGTACCAACTCCCTCGCTGCATTGTGAGTATTATAGAGAGTTTAGGTTTAGTACATCAGCATGTAAGCTACAGTGGAATAAAGAAAGATACAAGAGGTTGTCTATATCCAACCAAGGAGCACTTCCAATAGTGTAATGACGAGTCAAGTGAGAATGGGAATTATAGTAATGATAACAAATGTCTATGCACCATAGCTTGAGGCTGTATGGTAGGGCATTACCATAAAGATGCGATGTGCTTGTATTGCAGGGTTTGCTGAGGGAGCAGGCCAAAGAGATAATAACTATTAGTAGATGACAGTGCTTTGTGGGATTCCAGCTGTGGAGCCCAAATTTCCATACAGATAGAATGGCTCTGGGTGGATGATATGTGTGTGTCTGTGTCTGTGTGTGTGTGTGTGTGTGTGTGTGTGTGTGTGTGTGTGTGTGTGTGTGTGTGTGTGTGTGTGTGTGTGTGTGTGTGTGTGTGTGTGTGTGTGTGTGTGTGTGTGTGTGTGTGTGTGTGTGTGGGAAGGGGGGCGGGGGGGGTGACTCCATGGACTGTCTACACAATCATGGTCTGTGAATGGCAAATCACAGTGTTCAACTCACTCCTGCAGCCCGCAGTCAGAGTTTGGGGTGAGGCGAGAGAGCCTCCTGTTTGAACACTCCCCTGGTCTCTGTGGAGGAGCTGTCCAGAGTGCTGAAACAGCCCACTGTTGCTCTGCTGACAGCTTTCAAAGTCAGGAAGTGCAAATAGCTAGGGCTGTGTGTGTGTGAACATGGACTAGAGATTTCCATCAAGTTCACATGCAGGTGAGAGGGTGTGCAACATGCTTGGTATCAGCATCAAGGATTTGGGGAAACCTTGCCTAACAAACAAAACAAAAGTACAAAATGTAAGGTTACATGACAACATTTCAAAAGCAGACAGATCCCAGACGTGCAGGTATTGAGCAAGTGTAAGGGCAAGAATGAACTGCTCATAATGAGTCAAACATGGAAATGGTTTTACATAGTAATTAATTCAACTGGCACTCCTTCTATGTGAACCCGAACAGCAGCTTGTGAGAGTGTGTCATTATGACCCAGAAAAGGACATGCAAGAGATTCAGGGTTGAGCGAGACAGAAAAAGTCCAAGAGATTAGAAGGCAACTGTGATGAATTATATATGGGAGAGGAGGTTAGGTTAATAATAGCAAATAGACACGGAGAATTAAACTCTGCTGTCTCCTGTGTTCCAGCCAAACCGCTGGTGTAAATAAGTCCACAAACATCTGTAAACAGCAGTATCAAACATACACAGCTGGGTGAAACGGGCCCCGGAGATGGAGCAGGCCAGGAGGCCAGGATCCTGGGACTAAGGAGGCTTTGGTCGGCGTCCAGTGTGCAGACACGCTGGGTGCGTTTCTGTAAGGGCAAGGCTAACGGAGAGGAGACAAAAGATAGTGAGAGCAGCGAGCGTGAGGACACCAATCACCCTGTAATTATCCCCTTGGTGTCTGAACTGCCCAAACTCTCTGTCCTTGATAGATTCACCTGACCCAATAACACAACACATACGGCCACAATGGTCTGGAGGCAGGATAAAGACAACACCGTAGATCAGCCAGGGATCAGCAATGAGACAAAGACCTAACGTCTGGGAGTTGCAGTGAAATTAAAGAACTGAAAGACTGAACCAATCCTGTTACTGCGCTCCTTTAATAGCCTGGGAGCTGCTTGAGAAACGGCAGAAGTGAGGTAATGCAGGATTCAATTTCATTTGATATTAAAGAAACACCCCTTGGCATCTCCCTCTCTGCTCTCTCTCTCTCTCTCTCTCTCTCCTCTGCTCACATCACTCTGTTACCTTAGAGTGATGTATTAAGCCATTTAAATTAACAATGGAATGACTTATTCTAATATGTCTGTCCTCAGGAGTGCCTCAGTGCTGGAGTGGTACATCAACATCGCACACGTGCGCACCACCTCCAAACCTCAGGCGGGGCAGTGTTGCGTGTCACTCCTTCCAGATAGCCAAACAATCTGGCCAACACTCCATCCTATGGCAGACATTCATATGGTCATTATGGTGGCTTATGGCTGGGGGAGAGGGTGAATGACACCACTTTTAAGTCTATACATACAAAATAAATAAATAAATAAATACATAAAATAAACTTGAAACACACCCCAAGATGAGTAAATATACATATTTCCCTGGTCCAAATGGCAATAACAACTCCTTTGAGATTGGTTCCACATAGTGTTTTCAAACTCCAGCAGTGGCTTGTAAATCTCATATTACTCTCACAGAGTTCTAAATCATCCTCACTAAGGCCTTGGTCAGCCGAATACAAATGAGGATACAGTGGGTGCTCAGCCTGTCCCTGAGGGGGTGTACCGAAATAGATCTTAAAAAAGCACAGTTTGATTGATGCCTCTACACTCTGAATAATGATCGGTTCAGAGGTCAACCTACTTCAGTGGCGAGCATTATATCATTAATTACAGACATCAATAAACAATAGGACATCCTCCATATGTTGAAGTGTGACTATACGGCACCTCTTTTCCCTATTGGATCATTTCACAATTAGTAACTGTCACACAGTTACCTCAAAAACGCAGACAAAAGACAGTCCACACACTCGCCAGCTATTGATCACACTCTCAGAATATCACACTGCGTCTAGAAGAACGGGCATAGTAATTACACGTGATGAGAGGAAGCACATTTCGATCACACAGTTACATATGCAATTAAAATATTATTCATTACCTCTTAAATAAAAGCCTGGTTCTGAAATCCCATTAAATTTGGGATAATTGTGTGTGTTTAATTATAAGCGGTAGCAGGAAGGAAGTTTGGGAGAAAGTAACAGTGTGCGCGCGCTATGACCTAGATAAGTGGTGGAGACATTTTGTTTTAAAAGTGACCTTGCTCTGAAACCTCGGCTCAGAATAGCTCAGGATAGTTTTCCGTGGACTCTCGGTGCACAGACCTATCACTTCGGGTTCTGTTTAAACGGTGCTTTAAACAGTGAATGGGGCCATCAAAAGCGTACAGAGTTTGTGGTGATGAAACGCTGATCATTTGAGCCAGACAAATGCTGTGCTGTAACACTGTGATGTAGTTAGACTGCAGCGCTACAGTGCCAGTTCTCTACAGTTTGATGTGACTGATGAGAACTGATGCTAAGTCAGTGGTTCTCACACGTTTTCACACACCAAGGACCCCGAAACTGACACAAATGAGACCACGGACCTCCATCTGATAAGATTTTGTCCCAGGGTCCCCCATCTGATAAGAGTTTTGCTTCTTTACCCATGACCAAAATAGTCATACATTCATGCTGGGGACCCCCTGGAACCCCATCACGGACCCCCTGGTGATGCCCGGACCCCCACTTTGACAACCACTGATTTAAGTGGTTACTTCCTGGCGGTACTACAAACTCTACCAATGGCCCTTTTTTTTTAAATGTCGTTAGCAAAATGCCCTGTGTATATGCCCTGTAAGTTCATGTGTAAGCTGCCTGCCGCCCAGCCAAGCCTCCCTGCTGGCTCCCTCAGAGCAGCTTGGCTCAGGGCGGAGGCTCCAACCTGCAGGCAGCCATAGGACAGCCCAAGCGGAGCTGTCTGCCACTCCTGTGCTTCATTAGGAAAACAAAATATAAGGTTTCCACTCCATTAGGAATGACTTTAGGAGTGAAAGCACATAAGACGCCGACTCACCTCATCAACAATGCATTGCAATAACGGCGGAGGATGAATGAGAGTGAGGAGAGAGGGGAGAGAGGAAACAGCATTAGCTTGTATACAATGTCTCTACAGCAGAGTGGAAAGGGGGGGGGGAAATCATTAATGCAATAAAATGTGGTCAGATTAATCAAATGCCTCCAACTCTTATGAAAATATTACAGGGAGAGAATTTTCTATTACATCTAATGGTATCTAATCTAATACTGGCAGTTAAAGGCTTGGGCATCTATTTATTGTGAAACACAATTTAGGAAGTTTAAAGGGAGGCACTGAAGCATGGGTGCAGCATAGCCGTCAGGAACAGAGGCAGGGATCTTTTCCTCCTCTTTCCGCTCCTCCAACTCATAAAAGCTTACCATTAAAGATTCTAGGCTGCTCTGAGTTTGGAAGGCAGAATGTGTAGAGGCGAGGCAATATGTAATTAGCATGTCATAATCAAAATGACCCACTCGGACATGTTATGATCAGCAAGACAAAATTACTGCACCGCTGGTGGCAATCTGTGGGCATGTGTTAACACCATTAACATAATGAAAATACACAAATGTTAATAGCTCGCTCTCTTGATACGGACGAGGAGAGAGGACGCACAATGCTAATTTCACAGTGCATTTTCACTAACCTCCAGGTTTGTGTGAATGCAGGGTTGAGAAAACGCATATATACAATCTTTTTGTAAATGGGCTTGGAGAAAGGAAAAGTCTCCTTGTCTCTTAAAACACTCTGTGAAAAGTATCGTCCCCCAGCCACACGTCTCCAGTGAGAGGCTGCATGGAAAATCTCATTTTCAATTAAAATCCCATTTACTTGTTGAAGTTGAAATGAAATCACACGTTGTGAATTAGCACGTGAATTTGCATATTGGGATGCTTGCCAATATGCATGGAGAATAATTTACCTTAAAGATTGATTTTTTTTAAAGGATCTCATTGATGGCATAAGAGCAATGATGCATAAGTTAGATCAGAGAAAACATTTAACAACTAACAGCATTTCTTTAGAAAGCATGGCAAACTGAAGTGCGAGATGTAACTAGTATAATTAAAGACAATATACATTTTTTGTTTATACTTATATAGAACAATGTGTCTTACAGAGTGGAAAGAAGCGCTGTGCAATGTTGCAAACAGAAAAAATAACATTATGACACCTAAACAAACCTGTGAAATCTTCACAAGAAATATTACAAGGTTGTTTGTTTAATGTTAGCAATCGCATCAAGAGAAGCAGTTGAGAATGAAAAGGATGTCTTCAACGTCAAAAGCAGTTTTCAGTGATATGTGCAAATCTCCTTATTTATGCTTGATTGCGCCTTTAAAGAAGTCCATACAAGATATGACAAGCACCTACTGGTGCTATCGTCACTTAGTCAGGTGAGAAGACAACTTTCTATCACTCCTGCACAGTAAAGCTAACCATCCGTGGAAGTACTTATCCTTGTAATTTGCAGAGTTTTTAAGATACCCACCTGCATCTAGCTTTCCTTGATGGTCCTGCACCCAGAATACCCTCATTCAATCAGCGATGCATTGGGTCTGGGATTGTCCACAGTAAATTACTTGCTCATTTCGCAAAGGCCTTTTCTGACAAAGCGCTACTGCTATTATTGATTCATTCTTTCAATTAAATAAAGCTTTGCTCTCTCCACTCCTTGTAAATACCTAGAGGCCCCCCATCCAACACAATATCCATTCTTCTTACACAGGGAACATTATCAGTCTGCACGCAAAATTAATTCCCTCACTATTGCTGAAATAACTATAATTGCAAACTATGCAGAGAGAGAAATTGGAAGGAGGTTTTAATATACATTTGCAGGTGTATTCTCCATTTGTTCAAGTCAATAACATTTTTCATTAGCATTTGTAATAAAAAGAAAGGCAAGTTCGGCTACCCGCTCATTTCCTTTTTAATTCAGAGATGAATTCACACAGTTTGCAAACTGCTAGGTGCTACACTTTCTCATTTCATTTGCTTTAAGACATCCAAATGAGATTAATGTTGGCTATCAACAATAAAACATTTTAATTTACATATTTAACAGTTGAATGAGCCATGACTCACAATAGGTGAGAAGTATTAACATGATTGCATGTTGATACAACCCTTTAATATAGCAGAAAAACAAGATGTGAATGGAAATATTAGATTGCAATTCTTGTAATTGTAGTGTTTTGTTGAGCTATTTCTCTGATAGCCTAACTATTTCTAGGAATGCCTTGCAAACCGTATTTCCTAGTTTAACAGAAAAGCACCAAAGACGTCTATGTGAACAATTGTATTGTAATTTGAGGAGGAATGAAGAAAAAGCAGTGCGAAGGGGGCGGTCAGTGTCCAAGGACATCCAGGTGTCTTCACAGAGTGAGACGTCCCCGTCTGTCCCCTCTCCTTCATTGTTATCCCATTGACAATCCTGCGGGTGAGCAGATATCGGTGTGGCTTGGCCTCAGCTGTACTGAGGTCAGCTCTCCGCTCATCTGTGCTGGAATTATGGGCTAGCCATACGCCCGCAGCACACAGATTTAGCCGTGACCCTGGACACGGCTTCCCCCAGTGGTTGACAAATTTTATCACCACATTTTCCCAACTTTCCTCAGGAAACCAATCTTACCCACCAACCCAGTCAACGCGACTCCACTGTAGTAGCCTTCCCTATCCTCACATCTCATCTCAGACTTAACGAGAAAATCAGACCTCTGTGAACGGAAAGCTTTTAAGATTCATGGAAAATAGGAGCGTGCAGTGGACTGATGAGGGACAGGTACTGTCGCAGAGTAATGCTCACAGCCTTTATGCCTGAAGACTATAGACTAGTATTAACTACCAAATTATAATCAATTTCACAATAAAGCTTTTACACATTTTCCAACATAATGATCTTTAAAATAACATCACCAATAATACAATAACGGGATCTTTATCACTCAATGGTAAAATGCTCCATAAAATAGCACAGTAGCAGCCTATATTATTGCTTATTTAGATGATGAAACATTGTAACTTACAGTTTACAATAGGATCACAGTTTACAACACACCAACAGTTCTAAAGTCACTGTTGCATGATAAAATATATAATACGTGTATTACAGGAAAATGTGTATTTGCAGAACAAGTGAAACAGAGAACTCCAATTCTATTCCAACTATGTTTCTCAGTTCCAGATGTAAAACTATGAAATGCAGAATAACAACGACGACGAATATTTTTGGGAGTCTGTCTCTGCAGCATCTGCACCTCTCATCTCTCCAAACTGTTTGGAAAACACAGAGGCCAACACCATAGATATAAAAAGAAGAAAAAAAACGAGTGAACAGCAGAGATACCATAAATCAGAGAGCTCTTTGCTGGCGGCTGCATGTACATTAGAGCACGTCTTCAAGATTTTCAGAGCAAACCGTCGAGCAAAACTCCATTACCTCCTGACACAGAATGCAAATGAATCTCAACATGGGGTGGGATGGAATTAAAGACCCTTCTCTAATCAATGACAAGCCAGGATGAAACCCTCTCTTCCATAGCCCTGCCATGGGCAAAGCTCTCTGAAAACACACACACACGCACGCACGCACGCACACACACACTTGCACAAAGACAGACTGACACACAAATACACTTGCTCGCATGTACACACATGAACGTGCATGCACGTGCGCACATGCACACACGCATGGATGTACGCACACACTCATGCATGTACCATGGCGTGCTCACACACACACACACACACACACACACACACACACACACTCACTCTCTCTCTTTCTCTCTCTCTCTCTCTCTCTCTCTCACACACACACACACACACACACACACACACACACACTTGGCATGAACTCATTGGCTATTTTCCAACTTGACTTCCCCAAACTGCTAAGAGAGCACACTTACAGCGAGCCTACTGTGTGAAGAGTCTCGTCCTAACCTGCAACCTCCTCTGCATTTGGGGAAATGGCTGAAAGTGATTGAGTCAGGTGGACGTCGCTGCTCTCAGGCTGTGTGAGGTGACGGGAGGAAGAGCTGTCTCTGTTCCGTTGTGTTCTGCTCGGCTCAGACAGATGCACAGGCCTGTGTAAATGACAGCCTGAGCCCGAGGATGTCTGCTGGCTGCCGCGCGGCCTGCTACAGCCTGCAGGTGAAGTGTCTGTGGCGCCATATGGAGCAGGGAAAATTAACAACGAGAGGAAATTCTCCACAACAGCGGGAGGTCTCGCTAGTCTCTCCTCCAAACAAAAATTTAAAGACGTAGGGAAACAAGAGAGGGGGAGTGATAAAATTAATGGGGTTCAACATTTTAACACAACACCGACGGCAATGTTTGCACAGAAAAACAAGAATTCCCTTTACAGTTTAGTCACATTGCACTCCTGCATTATAAATCAGTGCCTGGCCTAAGTAGTTTGACCTGTTCTATAAATGTACATTAACCCTGCCGCTGCTCCCTCCCAGCATCCAGCCTGCTCCACAAGCCCAGCACAGTGGCTGTTAGTGCAGGTGAGCGGCAGCCTTTGTCCCTGGTGTCTCCTCATGCTTGCTACCATCATAGCAGCGGCGCCCCCCGTGGAGCCTCTCTTGGTTTGGGTCATTGATTACAAAGAGCCTCCTGGTTTTGTCTGACAGATGTGAATCCATGCTATTTAATTTGGAGAGTTACCCTCAAAGGGACCACCATTAGCTATCCAATCTGACCACAAATAGTGTTCCATTAAGCAAAGGGTTTGAGAAGCTCTGGCGGTGTGTCTCCTGACAGCATGGAAGCCGCCGCGGCATATTACGCTGAATGCTAAATGCTTGGTTGTTTAAACAAAAGGGAGATCTTACTTTAAAGAATGTCTTTGTTTTAGAGATACATAAAGGGGCCCCTCAGTGGGATTCTTCGGGCATATTAGAGCTGAAACTGTCCTTGTTTAGTGTCTAAAGAGGGTGGGGTTGGTAGTTAAAATGTTAATAAGTGCAATTCAGTTTTAATTTAACAGCCCTCTGCATTCCTAATTACTCCACTAGCTGTGAATAAATGAGGAAGAGAGCTCATCTCGTGCCCTCTGCTTTCAACATAAAACACCTTCTTACAATTTCCCCTCCGATTTAGAGCTAAAGAGGACTGTGAGGAAAGTACGCAACATGATCTCCACTCAGGATCTCTTCATGAACAAAGCAGCATGGCTGTTTTGCTAGTTTAGCTATTATTGTCTCTCTGTAGGCGGAAGCTTTCAACTCTTTGTGAGAGCTGTTTGATTTTTGCTGATAAAAGAAGAAGAGTTGCGATTAAAATGTAAGAAGGCAAAAGCAAAGCGGAGACGACTCGAGATGCACAACGTACATTTAGCAGAGGAAATAAAGGAACATAGTGATTGGGAGATGTTCTTTTTAAAACATTCAACAATAGGAGCACGCATCCCTGTGCAACCACGGAATAGAACTGTGCATAAATTACTTTATGTAATCATACAATGTAGATTAGCATGATAATGGTGGGTGTTAATAGATGCCAGGAAGCAGGGAGTGACAGCACTTTGAAATGAGACATGCTTGGGGCAGTGGGCTCTCTCTCTTTCTCTCTCTTTCTCTCTCTCTCTCTCTCTCTCTCCTCTCACACACACACACACACACACACACACACATACACACACACACACACACACACACACACACACACACACACACACACACACACACACAGAGAGAGAGAGCATTGGGGAATAGCCACTGAGGCTCTTGTGCCATTACGACAAATGTGAGTGACGGGGAAGAAAGCCACATCTCCCCGGCTGCCTGAAGGCTGCTACAGTATTTCCACAAGTCTATAGGCTCCTGCTCTCTTGGGGTGCTCTATTAATTGTGAGCAAAATGGTCCACCATTAGATCTAATGCTTTTAGAGACCAGAGGACATCTTACCACCAGAGCCACCAGAGCCAGATCCAAAAAGCCTCCTGAAATAATATCATCCTAGATTAGCCAACATTTTACCTACAATTTTTTTTGGTCCATTTGAAAAACACAAGGGAAGCAAAGGGAATGTAATAAAAGTACACTTGACGAACAGGATACACACAACACACGTCGTCTTGCATAGCTATCAGTGGGCTGATTAGGTGGACGGTTGGTCTAATCTACAGAAAGCCAGGGCAGAGAGCATCCTGTATTAGGCAACCCAATCGCCAGAATAAAACATGGAATTGTACACATCGTTTGTTTCAAATTTGAAAGAAATGTTTCTAAAACGTGGCATTGGGCATCTGGGTAGTGTGGAGTTAAAAGCACTCGCATACCACCGCGGAGACCTGGGTTCAATTCCCGGCAGCGGTACTTCCGGCTTAGTCAGACGTTCGTATAGAGACAACTGGCCGGGTGGGAAGCCTGTGGGGTATGTGTCCTGGCTTCTGCACTAGTGATTCCTCTGGTTGGCCAGGTCCTGTTCGGGGGGGGAGGGGAACAGCGTGATCCTCCCACGCGCTACGTCCTGCCGGTGAAAAGAAGCGGCTGGCAACTACACATGTATCGGAGGAGTAAACTAGCTTGGCCGACAAAGACTGGAGGTCTTTTTTAGGGGCGGTCTGGAGGCCAAGCATGACCCACGGGAGTTGGTCGACCCAGCTGCCGTCAGTAAGGCAGGCTTTTATCGAGCAATGGAAGCGTTCACACATCCCACTGGTTCACCAGCCCCAGGCCCTCAGCGACAGTGGTCATAGCTCAGACGTAAACTGCGAACCCTGGTCTGAAGAGAGGTCAGAACGGGGTGCCGAACCGGGCAACCCAGGACCCGATGAACGCCCGTGCCACCTCGGTGTTCGTGGTCGATGACAGTGGGACAGCCTCCCGCCACCTGGCGGTCCTGTCAACCATGGTGACGAGGTGAGTGAACCCGAAGGAGGAGGGGAGAGGGTCCATCGGGTCCACCATCGGGTCCATGTTGATGTGGTCGAACCACTGTTGAGGGAACCAGGAACGGCGCCAGGGGGGCTTTGGTGTGGCGGTGCACCTTGAAGCGCTGGCACACCACGCAGGTGCGAGCCCGGGCCCTCAGGTCCTTCTTGAGTCCAGGCCAGATGAACTTGGCTGCCAGCAACCTGATAAACGGCTTCATGCCCAGGTTTGAAAGGCTATGGACGGTGTTGAAAATGCACCAAAGCCACCCAGTGGGAATCATGGGACAGGGCTGACCTGTGGGGACGTTGCAGAGAAGCGGGGTGTCAGCACCATTGAACACCACGTCCTACAACCGCAGCCCTGTAACAGCCGTCCTGTAGGCCTAGTCAGCGGCCTGATGGTAAATGGTAAATGGCCTGCATTTATATAGCGCTTTTATCCAAAGCGCTTTACAATCAGTAGATAGTCTACATTCACCCATTCATACACCGATGGCGGCAGGCTGCCACGCAGGGTGCCTACACACCATTGGGAGCAAGGAGGGTTAAGTGTCTTGCCCAAGGACACAGCGACAGCAGCTGGGAGGGAGCGGGGATCGAACCGCCAACCCTTGCGTCATTGGCCGACCCGCTCTACCTCCTGAGCTAAAGCCGCCCCCCCTGATCCACAGCCATTTCTGCATAGTCGAGGCCCAGATGAATGGCCCTTGCTCGAGTCCAGGAGAAGCAGTCAGTGGGGAAGTTGTCCTTGCCGGCGATGTGCTGGATGTCTGTGGTGAACCGGCGGCTCTTGGCCACGGGGCTCCCGATGGAAGGTGGTGTACTTTCGTTCGCTGTTATGCAGGTGGTGGCTTAAAAAGGCGAATGGTTGCTAGGTGAATTTCACCCACTGCTCATAGACCGCACCCACAGCGTAATCTGAAGCATCCATTTTGAGTGCCGCAGGAGAGGAGACGGGTGCGCCAACAAGGTGGCATTGACCAGCTTGAACACCATGTCCCTTTCTGCAGACCAGTCCATGAGCCACTGAAACGTCTGTGCACCACCCTTTAGGCCGAACAGCATCCGAAGGAACTCAATAAGGCCGAACGGTGTGATCACCACCGTCTTCGGCACATCCTGTGGATGGACTGGCACCTGATGGTACCTACGCACAAGGTCACATTTGAGAAGTTGATGGACCGCACCAGATGGGCAGAGAAATCCTGGATATGCGGGACAGGGTAATGGTCCGGTGTCCCAGCGTTCAGGCAGTGGTTGTCACGGCACGGGTGCCAGCCACCATCAGCCCTCGTGACCATGCGCAGGGGGGAGGCCCATGGGCTGTTGGAGCAGTGCATGATGGTGAGGAGCTCCAGAGCTGTAAACTCCTCCCTGGCGATGGCGAGCTTTGCCAGGTCAAGGCGCCGTGTGGTGCGTAGACTGTGGGGCGGTGCTCCACCCCATGCTTGGCGATGTCCGACAAGAAGGTGGGCAGTGGGAGGACCGGAAACTCGGCGGAGAAACACGTCTCCAACGGGGAGGACGTTGGACAAACGGTTTCAAACGGTTTTGCGTCCACCAACAGTCCATGTACGTACGCACAGGATATCCACTCCAATAATCTGAAAGGACACCTTGGCCGTGACGCAATCCCAGACATTCACCAAAGCACAGCTCCATGTACCATAACCCATAGGTGCAGATGGGGGTGCCGTTGGCAGCTTCCAAGGGTGGACCGTGTGCACCGGTCAGGGCGTCCACCTTCAATGTAGGTTGTGCACCATGTCACAGAGTAAAGGTCGCCCAAAGATGGTGTCTCGGACGAAGAGCAGCCTGCCAGGTCGGCTGGCGCTCAGGGGCACTAAGCACCAGCCCTGGCATTTCCCGCCATGTCAACGGTGCCACAGAGGAGCCGCCATTGCTACGGCCACTGGCATCTCACAAGGTGGCGGTGGGGAAACCAGGAGGGGAGCAGGTGTAGCCGTGCAGAGCTCACGTTGGGAGGCGAAAAAGTACTTGTCTGCATTCTCAGCCAGCGCCCACAAGTTGGAGGTGTCTGCCGAACCCAGAGCTGTCTGAACCTGGGAGGGTAGCTGCTGCAGCAACACGGCTGGTGGTTGCCCAGAAGAGCCAGCATCTTGTCCATTACCTCAGATAGCGTGCTGTCTCCGAGGTTGTGCATCAGGAGGAGCTGTCAAGCACGTTACCCCTCTGAAAGTTGAAATGTCTTCAGCAAGTGGACTTTAAGCATCTCGTACTTATCCTGCTGTGGGGGAGCCGTGAGGATGGCCTCTGCCCGGGCCGCCGTTCTGCTCCCGAGAGCAGTTACCATGTGATAATATTTTGTAGCATCGGCAGTGATATCGCGCAGTGCAAATTGCACTTCGGCTTCGGCGAACCAGGCCGCAGCAGAGGTCTCCCAGAACTCTGGCAGTTTAAGAGAAACTACATTGATTGCCATGTTCGTGAAAGGTAATCTCTGTTAAACGAGATACACAGCAGACATCAGGGTCACCAGTTTAGAGAAGGTGGCAGGAACGAAGAGACAGACGGCTTCTCTCTTTGACTACACAACTCTGTGTCATTTATTAACACAGGACTAGCTAGCTTGGTACAACAGTGTGCTAACTCGACATGTCACTCTCACAGCTCTACATCACCAAGGCCCAAAACCTAGCATCAACAAACCAGGGAGCTCCCACAATGCAATGCTCTTAAAGCGACAGCGTCCCACTTCGAAAAGGTGAATGAATGGCTGTAATGTCTGCTATAGTCCACTACAGGGTTATGATTTGCATTGGGGTTAAAACCGAAAGTAAACAGTACATGACAGGCAAGACAGGGATGCTCCAGTGTCCACCAATCCCACCCCTTCACGTTTAGAGAAATGTTCACATCATACAAATCCGTCGCTTCCAGAAACGTACGGTAAGGCCGACATTTTATTCTGGCAACTGGGCTGGTATTCGGGCAGGGCAGAGGCTCTGCAGTCACTCAATGCCCTTGATTTCTATCAGCATTGTAGCCATTAGTTAATCAGTCCAAATTCAGCCCCCTGTGGAGGCAAAGAAGAGGGGGCAACAAGGAGACCGGGGTAAACATAAGGATAGGTCAAGGGCTACTTATTTAAAAGCCCCTTGAACACATTCAACAAAAATACACAGTCCCTCTTCCTTTCATCCTCCAAAGCCCCAGCAGATCACAAAGCCCAGCAGGAGGGGGGGGGGGCAAGGTGGAACCATAAGGACCTATAGATTTACACACCAAGAGGGTGTGACCACTCCGGTGGATTAATCCAAATCGCAATGCTTAGAGACAATGCAATTATTTGATCAACTCCGATCCGGCTTATCCACACGACCAGATCTGCACACGCGGCGCGGCAAGCGTGAGGCGCTTAACTCTCAGCTGTGGATGCTTAACGCAACTTAATTGAGGATGTGAAAATATATTCTGTCCTTCTAAAGCCAAATAGGAAATTCGCTTTGACATTTTTGTCAATATAACTGACGCAACCACGACAAAGACAATTACCATGACACAACTGCCAAAATGAGGGTCGCAACACTATTGGATGCTACTACGTGAAGCCTTGCTATTAACAGATTCCAAATCAATACTGTTTATCAGTGGAGCATGTTCTCGTACAAGTCCGACTGAATTGCCATTTTTCTTCGCTGACCTCTAACACACACATATTCTCATACACGTGCACTTTCTTGGCGAGGACAATGGCTGTAGTCTCCCGAGTCCAGTGCTACAGAGAAGGGGCTCGTGCCCAGGGAGCCCACACTGCTGACCTTCTGACAGCCAGGGCCGGGGAGAAGGCTACATTCATGAGCAGATCTGGGGGTCAACATCTCCACACGAGCACTCCGAGGAGAGCGGAGTGAAAATTAATTAAAAACGCTAGCGTGCGGTGAATGACGGGTAGCTTTTGTTGGTCCTCTGCATTGACGGAGGAGGCAGGACGGTCCCGTGTCCCTGGTGCTGGGCGAACCCCTGGTGGCCTCAGCCATTGTCTCGCTGCCAAGCTCTTGCCTTATCAGTGGCAGCATATCAATGCAAGCTGCCTTCTTGTTTGTGCAAATGGTAATTACAACATCCACATTTTGTGCATTGAAACAATGACATCTCAGTCAGGGGGTAAGGCGGGTTCAAGGAAAATGGTAGACCTTTAAACAGACTTATGGGACATGTGCCAGGAGAGGGAAAACAAAGCAATCTCATCGTTGTCTGCACACATGTATTCAATAAGATGACAAAAAAAGATACAATGTTGGTGGTAGCTGTTGCCAATGCCAACCTGCGCATATCGAGCAGACGTACAGTTGGGATGACAATCCAACAATGTGGTGGATAAATCTTCGGCAGCCTGTGGCCCTCCCACAGTGATATAGAGGAAAAGATTTGGAGTCCAAAAGCATTTAAGCAGGATGAAGCTCACAGTTTAATGTGGTCCATCAATCCCATTCACACAAGACTGCAGCCGCTACATGTGTCCTGTGAGACCATCAGAGCAGTTTAGTGCTATGTTGCAGTTTAAAGGTGCAACAGAAGAGTCAGGTAACAGGGGAGAAAATAGTCTCGCCAACTCTCAGTTTTAACTACCCAGGCTCCCTTTGGTCCACACTCATTAAATGCAGAATGCATTTGTCCTTGTAGCTTCTCACACACATACACTTGCGAGCACATCGGCACCCACACACCCCATGGTGCTCACAACTCACCACATCTAAAGGCAATGGCCGTTCGCTGTAAATGGATGGTGTTTTGCCAAAGTCTCAGCTGAGCGCATGTTTCAGGAGCAACGCAAATACCAACAGATCCATTCAAATCCACCCAGTAACACAGGACCCTGTCTTGAGTTTGACCAAACACTGTCATCTACAGGAATCTGACATGAGGCTCAGCCAAAACGTCTCAACAGAAGAAATGGAATATAACACGATAAACAAGGTATTAGCAATATGGCTACTGGATGACTACTGGATAGGCTATTCTAAAAATGACAAACCTCTGTCTATTTTGCAAAATACACAGAGGCACATGATATTACAGGTTAAGGACTCATTACAAATGATCACAGCAGAAAACCTTTTTGTCATTGTCCAACATATTGACAAAGTAAGATGGGGCGTAAGGGAGCTGAATTGATAAATTATTTAGCAAGACATTAAATAGAGCCATCAGCCCCCAGTGCCAAGGAGAAGCAAGCATTCCAGGCATAGCTATATTGCAGCACATGTACATATACAGTAATGGAGAAATGCTTTACAGTACTGTACTGATGGTGTTAATGGTCTGCTCGTTGACACAGCTGTTTAATAACATCTAAGCCATCAGGACTTGTAATCTAATCCTCGCACTATAGGCTGCCGGCATCAATAAAGAGTATAGTTATTCTCGTGAAAAGAGCGTAGCACTTATGAGCGCCATAATGATCAAACCAGATCAAACAGCATGAGATATGGATGGAGGAAACTAATGAGCAAGAGAATCATGTCTTTTGGAGAACATCATACGGAGCGGCTGGAGAGGGTTGCTGCTGCTGCTGCTGCTGCTGCTGCTCTAAACTCCAGGGCAGGCTGGGGTCAGAGGAGCTGGGCTGAGCTCAATAGCCACAGTCAAGTGACTCAATTACCACGTTTGCTCTGTGTCTTGACCCCTCAATTAGTGTGGAACTGTAACAATCTACCCACCAAATACAGTCATTCATCACCAACTGCCCAAACCACCAGCCTGCTCTCTCAGAGCCACCTCACTAGAGAAGAGGGCAGGCAGAGGTCAAATTAAAGCCCTCTTTAATATCCTCTGTTCAACAGGATAAGCTCTGATAGGTCCACAGTCATGACATACGCTCCGATAGGTCCACATTCATTACATAAGCTCTGATAGGTCCACAGTCATTACACATGTGCGACACGACAAGGCCACTAGGCATTAAGGAAACTTAGGGCACAAGTCTGCTAATAAAATAGACATGGCTGCATGACTCCAGGTACAGTATGCTGGCGGTTGGGGAGTCCAGATCCTTCCATCTGACGGCCGTGTACAGGCTCATAAAAGCCCCACGTTTTTGCAGATAGCCCTGCAGTAATAATAACTGGTTTACTCGCATCCTCCCTCTCAAAGGTAATGTACTATGTTTAGAAGGAGAGGACTGCGGTAAGTAAGAATAACGCAGGAGTAACTAAGCAGCTGATAGCACAGATATCCAGATAAGGTCTAAGAGGGTGTTAGGTGGGTGTAGCCGCTTCCCCCACCAACTGAAGAAGCCACAGCGGGGCCATTCAGAGAGGCAGTCAGCTGTCGGCCAACGCTGTCATCGCCGACCGGCGTAGCCTCGCTCGTCTTACCATCTCTCCTGCGGTGGTTAGGGTTGCAGTCGCAGTAAAAGCGAAGCTGCGATGATTTAATTATGATACTGGTTCATTCAGTCACCGAGGTTAGGTTTCCAGTCAAGGGTGAACCGATATGAGCCAAGTTTGGTTTACGTTTACAGAAGCAAGTGTCGTATCCCGAGCTAGCTCACATTTAATCTCCCTGAAGGCCAGCCGGAGGGTGGGGCCCCTGGGGGAGCCCGGGCCCATCCTGGCTGTCCCCACCCGGCTCTGTGTAGCCAGGCCTGTCTGTCGCTGGGCTCTCAGAGGCCTAGTTTATTCATGATAGATAACTATGGCCCATCCTGCGCTGTCTTGCTACCTGCACCAGTTCATCTGCTGCCCCGGCAAAGTGAGTAACATACCTCACACTCAGGGGGATTCACTTACTCAGACAAATGCTTCAGAGGTGCCCGAATGACTGCTTTGATTAATGGCCAAAGCCTGATACTGACTGGGAACTATCATAATTGGTATTCAACTCAATCTTGGTGCACAGTGCTTAATTAACCTCTAACTTCAGCTCATGTATAGGAGGAGGCAGCAGTGAAGCCAACCAGCTAGTGATTGTTTTCTTGTTGTTTCTCACGGCACGGTCTCTCCTCCTCGCACAACTGTTTGTTCGCTCTGTATTATGACTCCAGGGTCCTCTCTCCCCACTTTTTAGCTTGATAGCTTGCTCTGCCTCTAAGCTGCAATCAATACCTTTTAAGCAAAACTTGCATTTCTTAATTAAGGCAAGAGGGAGATATTAATTTAGAGCCATTACGCATCCAGGCCTTATGGTGTCTGACATTTAGTTGTGATTACACCAGTGCCTGTATACTGTCATGGAAGTCATTAGGCTGCTGTCATCTCGACATGTTTTCCTGGCCTGATTAAGGCAGCTTTCATAATGCGCTGCGACTGCGACTGCAACACCTATAAGTTAAAGCTGGTAGGCGTGGCTTCCCTTGCCATGAACAACTAAAGAGTGTTTCTCTATCAGCCTAGGGGCGGAGAAGTGTAATACCAAGGCCACGTGAGCCAAAAGCTCCAGTAAGTCTGACCCTTGAAACTGTGTCCCAGTCACCTGCATCTTATTTACACTCAAGTCTGGGCTGCAGTGAACGCTTTGACATCAACTATTCATGGCGCTTTCTAAAGCAGCCATCAGATGACAATCGTGGCCCCGGTGAGAACAAGGGGCTGTGTTACACGCAGGGAGGCCCCACCTCCCAGGGGGAAAGCAAAGGAACACCGTGCGCTAAGGCAGCTACGGACCCAACAAACAGTTCTGTTCAATATCACTCCTCTGAAAGCTGCTGTCAAAAACCAACCGGTGAGAAAGACAGCAAAATGCATCCTTATATAAAACACACGATAGACTGAGAAAGTGTCTCAGGTAGAAATAGGGTTCCTGAATCACTGCATTTACATTAACATTGATATAATATCCACTTGAAAGTTTAACCGGTTTGTAAAATACTGCAATTTCCCCCCCCTTCCATACGACTGAGGTGCAGCTCACAACCACCGCTACATATTCTGTTGTGAGCACAAGCATTCCCTTGGCTGTTTCTCACTGTTGTTTTAATTAAAAAGACAGATGGGTGATTAAAAAAAAGTGTATTAGTCTGTGTATACATACAATTCTCTGTGTGTGTGTGTAACTGCACAAGCATCCTGGCTGACAGATACAAGGAGAAAAGCCCAATAGAGCACCTGGCAGAATTATTTCCTGGGAAAGCAATCTAATGTAATATCCCCCATGACCTGCTCCACACAAATAAGCCAGGCGTAGCGGTCAGCCTGCTTGGCTTCTTACAGGAGATGTTGCATGTACATGAGGTGGAGCACAAAACAAATTATGAAGCAGGGAAATGGCCACAAGGCTCGCCCTCGCTGGCGGTACTGAACACAATGTCGCACACTGACTGCACACTGGAGGAGACATCCCACGCAACCTCTACTCCGCGCAAGCTGCTGCTGCAGCCACTGGGAGGCTAAATGATATGGCTGCTGTTAATAATCAATTTTGTGGGATTAGTTAAAAGTGGAGGACAAAACACAAACAAATCAGGGCGGCGTCGTCTCAAACGGCGCCATAAAGACCCAGAGAAGCAGAGCGTATAGATTTTTCCGCGGGGCTCAATTGTGTGAGAAGTTGTTGGGCTTGCATTATTGACTTTGCCAGTATGGCGGAACCAGGGGTAGTTAGGTGCCTTTCCTCAACTCTAATTATGGTGTCATAAATAGGAGAGGCCGTTAATGAAACCCACTCACGGCTTTTAAAAGCGCAAGATAGGATTTGGAGAGGAGAGAGGAGAGGAGAGAGGAGAGGGGTAAAGAGAGAGGTCTCAGAGTAGTCATGGTATCAATCACAGCAAACGACTCCTCTGTTGAGTAACGAGCATGAGAGCCGCTCAATAAGTCAGCCGCAGAGCCTACAGAGTGTAATAGAGACATAGCGGAGGATGGGCGACAGAGGTGTTTGACCTGAGACTGCCTGTCACGTTCACGGGGCTGCGGCCATGCATCACCCCGGAGAAAAAGTCAGGCTGCCACGCGCTTGTCGGCAAAATCAATATCACACAACAACACTTCATGTCATGTGTTTCCTACGATATTCATCGGAAAGAGGTCCTATGAATATTCCGCTTTTCTTTTTCTAGACAAGAGACCCTATCACGTACAGTATATATCGACGCATTAAATAAATCACGCATTCATTTGGGTGTAAACGAAATAACAACGCAAACTTCTAAAGGCCATGTTGTATGATTGGGATGCCAAGGACGTATCTCCCCACCTATAAACAATACAGCAGAAAAGCAGGTCACCTCAAGTTCAGCTGCTGCAAGGGGGGAAAGATCAATATAACATTTGCTGTACAATAAAAGCATAATACCAGAGAGGAGAAAGTGATGGAAGATCTAATGACAAATTTGTTTGGCTGGAATTGTTTCATTTGATTTTGATAAAAGCTGTCAGAAGAGAATTGGGAGAACAAGGTCCCTAGTGGCGTTAGGGGACAAGAGGAATAGTTTGAAATAGCCTGGGTATATCAAAGTCACTTTACTATAGACACCTTTAGGTCTATCACCAAAAAGGGTGTCAATGTGGAGTATCAGTCTCTCTGGTCATAAGACACCCAATTGCAATATTTGAGATGTAGCACAAAGAGGGGCATCTGGGTAGTGTAGAGGTAAAAGCACTCGCACTGACCACCGCAGAGACATTCCAAAAGACACACTTGGCCGTGTCTGCGGGTGGGAAGCTGCGGGTGGGTGGGATATGAGTCCTGGTCGCTAGCGCCTTCTCTGTTCGGGTCAGGGCGCCTGTTCAGGGGGGAGGGGAACTGGGGGGAATTGCGTGATCTTCCCACGCGCTACATCCTGCCGGTGAAACTCCTCAGTGTCAGGTGAAAATAAGCGGCTGGCGACTACACATGTATTGGAGGAGGCATGTGCTAGTCCACAACTCTCCCCAGATCGACAGAGGGGATGGAGGAACGACCGGGACAGCAGGGGGAATTGGAAAAAACTCAAAGAAAAAACAAAGTACAAAGTAATAAAAAGAGATATTTCTGAGTAAAATAAGTTGTACCCTTACAGAAAAAACACATGAGGCTCACATGTGTCCACATGAGTTTCACATGTGGTGAAACACATGTTAAATTGCACATGTCAAAACGTGGAACACATGTGAAACATGTGCTTTGCCCATGAGAAGTGAATTGTGAATTAGGGCTATATAAATAAACTTGACTTGACTTGACTAGAAGCATGTGGTTTTGGAACATTTTCACGTGTGGAAAACATGCTATCACATGTTATAACATGTGAAAAATATTTTTGCCACATGTTGTCTAGCAACATGTTTTCCACATGTGGAGCACATGTGGAAAACAACATTTACATGGGTTTCACATGTAATCACATGGGAATTTACATTGGTTTCACACATTTCACATGTGAAAATGTTCCAAAACCACATGCTTCCCATGGGCAAAACACATGTTTCACATGTGTTCCACATGTTTTCACATGTGAAATTTCATATGTGAAAAATCACAAGTTCATGTGGTTTTACTGTAAGGGGATGGTGGTCCAGTCTCACAGGGGCAAACTGAGGCAAACATCTATTTATTGAATGGAAAGCTAGACATGAAAAGGAAAGTCACTCGTGATGAAAAGCACATTATGATGCATGTACTCGCAAATATTGTTTTTGCCCAGGCATAAAGAAGAAAGACACCATGACCACTAATGATAAACACCCCTTTCCCACCAGCATTCCATGGCTGTGTAATTTGTCAACAGTATGATATTATATGATCGCCCATATCAGGATCAGCAGTGGTTGCGACACATAGCACGTCTAAATGCATTGACAATATGGTGGCCACAGTAAAGCCATTCAGATTGTGCAAGGGGAGAGGCAATAAAATGTAATTACAACATGCTTTTTTACTGTCAACTTCCGGACAGAATCGCAACAGCCAAAGCAATTTCATGCTGCCTCTGAAAACAGTCTCAAGCAAGAAGAAAACACAAAGTCATGGTTGAGTGGTGCACGCGAGAGTGCGGTGTTGATAGTCCTCTATGGACTAACCACGGACCAGACTGCACACACATCCTACGGCTAAATTAGAGGAATACATTTCAGACACATATTAGATAAATATTTATATGCCATAAACTGTATCAATAAATCCCTTGGGGAGAGGAGGCTATCCACAGCATGTCAATAGCGGATTTCGCCAGCAGATAATCATTTTTCTCTCCATGGTGGAGCTTGATATGAAGTCGATACGTGCTGTCAGAGTTCATTTTGGCGGCAGCAGCTAGCAAGACCGTCACTTAGAGGATATGGCACCCTACTATTCAGGTCCATTGATTGGGCGGTAGGGTGTTGGTGGGGGGGAGAAGAGCTGGCTGTCATGTCTCATGCTAGATGCTGTATGTATGCTGGACGAAGGTCTGGAGCTCCATTTGACCGTTTGCGTTGCAGGGGGACACAGGGGAGTGGGGCCTTTTAATTGTCTCTTTAGAGTCTCGCCTGCATACAAGTAGCCATGATACACGTGGGAGGGGGAGGGGGAGAGGGTGCTGAACGGGTTTGAAATGGCAATTGCACAACAGTAGTCTCTGAGACGATGAACATATACAATCAGTCAGGATAAAGATCTCACCCTTGGCGGCATGAAAGGGGAAGTGAGCAGCGCTCAGGAAAAATCAATACGGAACCACTCATTTTGGAGGGACATGTGTGTCACAGTCAATAGGAGTTAATAGGCTGGGTTGTTCAGTGAAGACAGGCGGCTGGGGAGAGCAGCCCACTCTGACAGCTTAATACATACTGAATGGCAAGCTGGTTGCATGTAACAGTCACTATGGACACATCAAGTCTGGAATGGAACCTGATGGCGCAGGCAAAAGTTAATTATAGAATAGAGCTGAAGGTCTTCTACACAGAACTACCGAATTACCCGTCCAGACATATGTAGCTACTGTAGCTGACCCACAATACAGACTACACGCCGCACGGTCAGTCTGTATTAAGAACAGTGACTGTCATTATTATACACTGTGAAAGAAAGTTTGTCGAGGCTGGCAGTTAGTGTCAAAGCAGCCATTTGGCTATGTTATAAAACTCCCTTTAAAGAAGTTATTGTCGTCAAATCGCAGCGGTTTTAACATTTTATAACTGTGTGTTTTTGTATAAATTGACAGAGAGGCATTATTGGACAATCAAAATGAAGGCGGGGGAAGAGTCAGATAGCATCATATAAATAAATGCTTCCGTCAATGAAATAAACACGGGCCACAGTGCCTTCCTCATCCACAGCCAAATTCAAACTTTACGCTTGTAAATTTAGCTCAGTTAATTTAACCTATTTATTTACCCCCAAGTAATTTCCTGAAGGACAGACAATAACTACGGTAATAAGAAAACAAACTATGAGCATTTTTCCAAGTGGATAAAACTCGTAGACATCAAAGTGTGAAAACATATGTTTTCCCCATTGAGAACTGAACTCAGGCATTTTTCTCAAGACATCTTAAACTGACCAAATGTAAAAGAGCTTTACTTTATAACTAAACTATTCACGGCATACCACAATGGTTTTGAAGGTAGAAAACGGAAATTGGCAGTAGAGCTTTATTTTGAAATTTCCATGAAACAAATGGCAAAAGAAATTCAACAGATAATGAAAGCTGACACAAGGGTTGAATCAGTATTCATGAATGTGCCATGGTGCCATTTTGAAGCCTGTATCCAGCTTTTGGGGATGTTTTACAATAGATTTCATGTCAGCGCTACCCTTAAATGTGCAGGGAAATATTATATTGCATTGAAATCCACACATTGAGATTAGCCAACCATACTATATGGGTTTTGAGTTCGACATATTTGGCTTTCTTAAACACAAGTGTTAATGTTATCTTAATTTTCTGACACGTTTCGCAGACCTTGGGTTTCAGGGCGCACATGGGGGGGGGGACGGGACAAAGGAGACAGATAAAGGCCAAGCACTAACGTGTGCTCACCTGAGGGCTTCTCCACACCATCATGTGGAACCCTTCCTGCTCTAATTAATCAGCTGTACTAGCAGACTCGTCACAGGTTAATTGGCTGGGAGAATGGGTGAGGGACCTTGTGGCAAAACAAACAGAAACTCTTTCCACAGTGTTGAGAGTTTCACAACATATTTTTTTATCTCCAAATGAGATCCAGATCAGCCAAACACAGAGAAATGGCTAATAATAACTTAATTAATTGGGGTCTACAGGTCACTCTGTTTGGTTCCATAATGCAGGATTCGCCTCTTAATTAGTGCCCATTAAGACCTCATTTGGATTTTATTATCATCTCTTAATT
Source organism: Poromitra crassiceps (assembly GCF_964638095.1). NCBI lineage: Eukaryota > Metazoa > Chordata > Actinopteri > Beryciformes > Melamphaidae > Poromitra > Poromitra crassiceps. The sequence continues at coordinate 24,311,065 of NC_139636.1, forward strand.
TGATCCAGCTAATTGATAATTAATTACAATTTCAGTGTAAAGTTCAAAATTATCAGCTACAAGACACTTTTATTTTACAAATCATACAAGTCATGGATTAGTCCAAAGTGAAGTAATTACAGCAATAAAGTCAAACATTCTACACACACTCTTTTATACTCAGGTATGTTTTAGCAGCTGTGTATTTTCAGTCATTTTTGACCATTCTCAGCATTGTCCACTGTTCTCATGTGTTGATTATATCTTCTACATGTATATGTTTTTGTTTTTTACCTTGTCATATGTGTCATGCTGATCTGCCAAGACACATTCCTGTGTGTCTGGTACATTTGGCGAATAGTGTTTCCGATTTCTGATCTGATTCTGAAACAAGTCTAAATTGGTGCTATCCTGTTGAGTTCCTGGACAAATAATCTCTATGGGAACAGTCCACTGCGAGGATAAATAGAGCAGTAGATGAAAGATAAGGAAATATCATAACGGTTTTATCCTTTTACTACTGGTTAGGACTCGGAAAGGAAGGGGGCGGCAAGGCAGTCGCACTGTACCGATGGTAAGAGTGAGGAGAACAGAAGTAAAAGGGTCGTGGCTCCAATTGACATTTCAATAAGTGGAACAGAGCGTTAGCAATCCATTCCCAACTTTTCTGAAACAATTATTGAGATGGTACCTCCAGGCGATGTATGTTCCTGGTCCCCTGAGTCCTGCTGGCTCAAACAGTAATTGACTAAATTGTAGAACACATCAGGGCCATTTACAAATTTGCAGAAAATGAATCGTTTAAAATGAAATGAGGGTGACTCTCAAATTAGCAAGGAATATGATTGAGATGTGGCTCTGGGAATTAAGAAGCATGATTTAGAGCTCTGCAGAAAGGAGCATCTGGTAATAGTCCAGTATTACACACCACCCTGCTCTGACTCCTATTTAAATATCACTGTGCTTTAACAGATGTTCAATAAAACACTGCAATTCATATTTAAATAGAATGGCTAACTTTCAATACTGTCTATCTAAATAAGGTATAGTCTATCCAATCTGGACCACTGATGTCATTTGCAGGTTATTGAAGGTTGTCTGTCTGACGTATATTACATCTTATCGACTTTATTGTCTAGTATATTTGAACATATATGCAACATACTAAATAAATAAATAAATAAATAAATAAATAAACAAATAAATAAATAAACAAACAAATAAATAAATATATAATAAAGATCATAATGTCGAAAATGCATCATCTTAAACTCATGACTCATGAACTGTGAACGAGACATTTAAGTTAAAAAAGCAGAACAAAACAAACTATAGCAACAATAAAACCCAATGCTGTAACAAACACTAAGCCAAAAACATCAGGCCTTACATTATATTGTAATAAGAACGGACTTCAATACTGGATAGTGTCATTTGAGCTCATGGAACAGTTTCTCGGCTAAAAAAAATATTTTTAAGAGCAATGTGATAAATCATATGACACAAATCTCATTGGCTTAAACATATTGTGCTGCAAGGTGTTTGGGAAAGTGATCTTAGCTACATTTTACATGGTGTACTCATTTCTGAAGAACACCAACAAATTACTCTGACTGTTAAGGGCCTGACAGTTTTGATTGATTGTTTGTGCAGACACTGTGTTGATTGTTGCCTGTTGTGCCATTCCTATGGCTCCCAGCAGCCACTGCTTTCATCTCACCCAGGCTAAACTCTTCCAACCAATGAAGAGTAATTACTAAGTTCATTAGCCACGCTAGTGGCCTAGAGATTTATTAAAAGAAGATTTGTCATTAACTCTCTCCGTTGTTTTTGAATATATGAACTGTCTGCATTTTGCATTCAAGTATGTAATCATTACTTTGGCTATACAAAATAAAAAGATGCTATACAGGTGACATAGCCACAACAGCCTGACGATGAAAGTCCACTTGAAAATACTCTTAATAGAATAGCAAAAGTTACTGTCAAATGCTGTAAAAGTGCGGGGTGACAGAATAGGAAACAACACCACGGTAAAAGCAATATTACACAAAAACTTTCTCCCGACAAGCCTTTTCCTCCACAGTTGGCCTGGAATGAAGGAGCCACAAGCTATCTTAGGGCAATGTCCAAGTAATTTTTCTTTAATAGGAAAATTGTTACTTATTGATCTGCACTTTGTAATGCCTTCCAGCCATGCGCCAATCACTACAGCTGTCAGAGGCATGGAAATACTCTCCGCTCCTTTGTGATTTGATGGCACACTGATTCCCATTTCTGGCACATTTCCAATGTTAATTACCTTCGACATAACATCATCTCCCTTGAAAGAGTCTCACACAGGCCACTGGTGTCCCGGCAGAGGACAGCAGGGGGGAAAAGAGTGATAGGGTGAGTGTGGAGATATCATGCTTTGCCTGTCTAGAGCTCGTGTTGAATCTGTGCACCACTGACTCTGGCCATTAGGCGCCATGATGGGCTTTTCTTTTCCAGACCATTTCCCGTGGTCAGAATAGCATAAAAACACCATTTTGGCTCAATAGCAAAGACTTCAACTGAATAATCACAAGGGTGAAACTGTAACTATTACAGAGGCACCTCTGGGATATCCATACATAACAGGGGTGTCAAAAACACTGTAGGTTTTCTGGAGGGCAAAGTGTTTAAAGTGTATGCTGTTGGCTCTTGCTCCAACATCTGCTTTTAATTACTCAATTAGCGCCATCATTTAGTCTCCTTGACATTCATCCAAATTGCAAATCATAGCCGGAAGTTGTTCTGTTTAAACAGAGCGTTAAGAGGAGTCATGAAAAATGCATACATGATAATGTATATGGATACTTAACTAATTGAACCAATTAAAGGGAGGGAACTGGTTTGAGTGAGAACAGCCCCAAAATCGCCCTGCGGGGAGAGGCTTTGACACCTCTGATCTACAGCCTCCCCTCTCCCTATTCACAGGCCCGGGCCCCGGGTCATGTTTCAGCAGACAAAAGGATTTCTCCTTCAGTCATACAGCAACAATAAACCCAACTAGTCCAAAGCCATGCAGACTCAAGGCTGTATAAAGCATTGGAGAAACCATTGGTGCTCACAGTGCTAGTGTATTTGGAGTTTGGATTCTTTAGAAAACATATCATATACATAGTACTTCTCTTAATCTGTGCTCGAAATATAAAATACAACAACAATGCATTTATAAATTGACTTCTGGTTTCTTCTCTTTGGACTTCCGTGCTATTGCCACCACTGAATCACTAGTGAGTGACGTCCCAAAACAGAGATATATATGTGTTGAGAAGGTACAATCTTCTCTTCGTTAGCACGTTCAGCATCATTACAGCTCCACGGCGCAGTAAGACTTATTTCCGAGAGCAGCTCAGCATAGACATAAAAACAGATCAACCGCAGGCTCAAATGAATATCCGTTTAGGTTTAAGACTAGCTAGCTTGCCTCGTCCCAAAGTTAAACCAACGCAATCCCCCCACCACCACAAAAAAAGAATGATTGTACCCCTGCGGTGGTGATTTTCTGCATGCTATGGATGCATAAATAAACATAGGCATAAATACACAGAGGACACTGACTGGGACTAGCCGGCCAAGTGGGGCAGCTGTTATTAAAAGGGCTATTTATCACTGTCACCCCTCTCAGGTTCTATCCCTCTCTGCCCTCCAGCGATGTCACTAGGCCGCACAGGAACAATGTGGCTCATCCAACCAAACCTACGTATATATATATATACAAACGCATGCAATGTGCACGCGGTCACACCTACATACCGAATGCACACTTCAACAAAGTATATCTGAATATGCGTCTACAATACGGCATGCATGAGCTGGAATTTCCTGCATGGACGATCACTTGGGTAAAAAACAATGAACGCAAAAACAGGAAACTCGCTGTTCTCGATTTCTGTCAAATATCTGCAACAGAGGTGCACTGCGCGCACAAAACACCTTTCATTTTCCGCTCGGCTACTTTATTGATTGTAGCCACAATTATCCACTTTTCCGAAGCAACTGTATTAAGTGAATTCCCCCTTTGTTGGACAATAAGTACAGAAGGTTGGCTAAGCCATGCTATCCCTCAGCCTAAGGGGACAGTCTACTTCTCCTGCACTCTCATCATCATTAGCAAGCCCAGATAAAAACACACCTCAATTAGTCCACCTCTGCTAGGGGAGGCACATCAAGTTAAGGCAGATGCTTCCTTCTGACCCCTTGACACACCTTGACTTACAGCAGCTTTACTCCATGTCCAGACTCATATGCCCCAAACATGATCCAACGCCAACAGTCACACATAATATTGTTTCAATGTTTGTTTTCAGAACAGACTCATTCAAGGCCTTCAATTCCGTTAAATCACTACCGTTTCACAATGTACTGTGTGTGTGTTAAGAGTGTATGTGGGGAAATTACATTTACCAGCAAGGCGGTAAACATAAACACTTCCCAGGGTAAATCTGTGCATTTGGCAGTTAATGTGAGTGGTAAACACTATGAGGTTCTCTCACAGGTCTCACGTTGTGTTATGGGTGTACCATGTGTCCAGATTGTGGTCAGATTGTGAGGCATGGGGACGTGAGGTCATGTACCTCACCTCACGCACATGACCTCACATCAAAAAAACTGGCAAAGGCAGAGCCTGCTTCAGTGCTGGCTAAGTTTCATGCATGCCCTCCCAGTTGAGCTGCATCACAGAGTGAAGATGGAGCGCATCTGAGCCAGGCCGTTTTTTGTTTTGTTTTTGCCAACTCTCGTTACATTTCTTTGGCAGATAAGACATTGCTCTGTTGTATCTATGTTTTTAATTTAGATGATGTAGTTTGTATTCATCCACATGTAAAAAGTATGGATGCGCAAAACATGCATGCTCAAATCCCCCCCTCCCTATACGTTCATTGTGCGGTTTTCTTTTTTTCCACATTAAGCAGGAAATGTCCATATCTATCTATATATATTTATAAAATTGAGTATGTGGGCAATGTTTGTTTGTTCTTTTGTTTGTTTCAAGTTCTGTGTCCAGCCACAGCTATGCAGTTTCAAGTGCGATCATGCTGAAACTTTCAGGGGGTGTAAAAGGGCACCAGTGTGGGTGACCTGACAGAGCCGGATTTTTTAATTAGGCTAATTAGCTAATGATGTTATGTCATCAGTGATGATGTCAAAAGTGATGTCATAAGGGCTCGCGCGCGCACGCACGCACACACACACAGACACACGGAGGCACTGTGACAAGGCTGGTCAGTGATGTCACACACACAAGGAGGCATTGTGACATGAATGACTGATCAGTGATGTCACACACACACACACACACACACACACAATGAAGCATTGTGACGAGACTGATCAGTGATGTCATAGGGGGCACACACACACACTGATGATGTCATCAGTGATATCATAATGGGGCACACAGCCACACACAAGGAGGCATTGTGACATCACTGATGCAGTAACATTTAGTGAGCAACACACACACACACACACACCGGCAATAGGCGAGGCCGAGCTATGGGCGAGGCCACGCAGCGGCCGAGCCTAGGCATCGAGCGGGCGTAGCGCGTGAGATGCCTAGTTTATAATATTTACCTTGGGAAATGTGTACATTTACCAATTCTGTGGTCAATATGAACATTTACCATTTTCCCAGATATACTGTAACGTTATGCATAGTTCATTTGGGGGTTTTTTTCTACAACTGCTGTGCACTGACCAGTCATTCAATCAATTTCTTTGAGCTATGTACCAGTGGCCTATAACGCTTATAAACCTCTCACACACAGCTCCAGCAATCCACTCACAATTAATGGAGTGCTTACTTAACCAATTTAGACCCCTTAATTCCTATTAATTCAACATAATAGCCACCCTCTCTGGCAGAATTAACAACACCCCAGCAGAAACCCACAAGTCTCAGCGGGGTTGGGGAACAGTCAACCCAGCACATTCCATATTCTTTGATAAATATGTAACAGTATGTATATCACTGTTAAAATGCATAACCCTCGTGTAAGACCCCTATCAAGTCTGCTTTACACCTGTATTACATTTCTCCTTCAATCAGCAGCTTTTCTGAGACAGCGGCCTCCCACGAGGAGCACAAACCATTACAGGGGAGCGCAGCTCATTTGCAGAAAGATTGGAGATCACGCTGCATCAAAAAGTATGTGAAGCATTTCTCAGAACAAAATTGATTTATTCCACTTCCACGTTTGTATGCAGCAACAGTATCAGTGTATTTAATGTAAATCCCCAGTCCCGCATTGAGTTGCTGTGTAGGTTGCTGCTTATTGTGCAAGTAAGGAGGAAGGCAATCAAACAACACATGGGGGCCTATTCTGGCGCAAAATTAAGGTACACACAGCACATCTTGATATAGGCATATGTATTTGGCCCTGATCTCCAATGATAAAAAAATGCAAGCAAAGTAACAAATAAACCAACAAAACAATGCCGTATCCCATCTGTCTGATCCATGGATGCCACTTGTTTATGCTACAAAGACATTAGGCTGTTTTTTGGTGAAAGAAAATGAACAAACAAATAAATAAATATTTCTGAGAATTTCAATTTTGACTTAAGAAAAACAGATCAAGCAGAGCCTGTGGCTAGAGGAGCCTGACTGCATGCTGGTGGGGGGTAAAAGACAGCCCGGGGGGGCGTGGAGGGCGTCTGTTTTTTAATGAGCTGAAACTTTAAATACTGCATAATATATAATAAAAATGGATAGTTCATTTAACTCTCCCGATAAGTCGTGGAAAGACTATTAAAATCCATTACTCTTAATGTCAACAGAGTAAGCATTAAGTATGAATGAAGTGAACATGATACCACATCAACACCAAGAGAGAAAAACAAAGCAATAATCAACTTGCACTGGAAGAAGAAAAGGCATTTTTTGCATAAGGTTAAGTGCACAAGCTTAAGTGCACTGAACTAAACCCATTATAAAGCAATGACAGTGATGTATTAAACAATATACATTTCAGAACAACTCTAAGAATCATAATTAGTGCATTTTCTCATATATGTGGAGCCAAATTTATGGGACCTTGATGGAATTGTCCAGTGTTTTCATTCACTGCACCGCCACCTTCCAACCCTACTTTCAGTAGGGACTGGTCTTGAAAAGACTACGCCGTGAGATGACTGACAGATATTTCAGCCACCCACTGTCAGTGGCTTTGGCAACACTGATTGGCACAGCAGGAGTCTTTGAATAGCTCCCCCCTCTCCAAACCTCAAAAAGAAAAAGAAGGATGTGAGGATGTAAAAAAGAAAAGAAAAATGGTGCCCCTTGTCATCCCTTGGGTCAAGAGATACACCATAATAGATTTTTAATGGCTCGATCCCCCCCTCCAAAAGAAAAACACTTCCGCACCCAACAGCACACCAAAAAGGTAGTGATTCAAGTCTCAGTGGCAAATCCTGCAACAATTACAAAACTGTGTTTTCAAAGAATTATTACAGCCTGCTCACTTTGCATATTTGACATTCACTTCTAATGTATATGGTCATATTACCTGCACACCGAAAAGCGGGTCTCTCAAAGCTGATCACCATATGTCTGCAAGTGGCGATACAGTTATATCTACCCAGAAGAGTAATGAGCCTTATGTTTCAGTTGTCACATTAGAATTCAAAAAGTGCCTATTCACTATGGATATTGTGACAACGTTGGTTGACACCTCTGAATGAAGATGTAATTTCAGGGCGATCCTCTTTACAGTGATCTGAGTGATGGCTGCGGTCCCCCTGCTGCTAGTGGAGCAAGCATGGAGACCGTGCTGGTGGCCGATCTAGAGGCTTAATGATAACCTCGCCAGCATTAGCTGCAGGGGTTGTTCATACAATAATTGTTTCTGCCAAGCCATATATCTATATGACAGAGGGAAAAAATAATGTGATTTTTTTTTCCTGCTAAATAATTGATTTCAGAATTGGCCGCAACATCAACCACTTCAAGGAAATGAACATTCTTAGTGCCCCCCCTCCCCCTTTTTTTTTTTTTCCACACACAGAAGAAACTGAGAACTTATAAGCTAATTAGAAGATAATTACAAGCCTGCGCAAGTTGATTCGCAATTTCACTGTTGCACATTAGCAATTTACAGCAACACTACACTCAACTTCAGCACTTGTTTTGCTGTACTTACCTAAATTCTAAATAGTACAAGTATTTAAAGATGTCACCTTGACAAAACTTATTACCAGCTTCAGCATGCAATTAAACATGCCAAAGAGGCATTCATTCTTTGTTCATTACCACATTAGTTGTGTGTGGGGTAATTTAGCCGCTTCGATACAGGACTAGACTACCGTGGCTATTAAAAGGCATCAATCTCGCACCAAAGTGCAGCTATATTTTCCTTTAATTTACAGTGGTCCATTTGCAGTGTAGATATCCTAGACCTGCACTGGTGGTGAGCGAGGGGACGACGTGTAACGCTATAAGCCTCCACCTGGGCAGGAGGGGAGCCCTCCCCTGCAGTTCAGAGTGGCTCAAAGGTGCAGCCCTGAAAACAAATACAGTGTACTCACTCACAGGTTCCACAGCTTGGATTTCACTGACTCACATCGTCCTGTAATAGCCAGACACAAAGCTGCAGTCAGTTGCAACCCCATGCAATTATGTCTCGCTGTACTGCAGTATCAATGCAGCGCACGGGTCAAAGGGTCAATGAGTAATTAAGACATGGTTGCCTGAGCATTCCCCATGCACACTTTCAGGCCTGACCAAAGGTTGGAGATGAAAGGAGGGGGGGGGGTTTAAGTGCAGCCTGATACTACGGATCAGATTTCCATAAGTGTGTCTAAATGTTCCATGTTAAAGGCAATTAGTATGATTAAGAGATAATGTGCTATCATCAATGTTTAAGAGGATTTTTCACATTAATACGATATGGACACATAATATTGTGATGTGCACATAACAAAGTTGGAACAATTGATATAAAAAATACAAATTTTGGCAGTTATTTCTGTTTCCATAGAGGTGTACTTGAAGAGTTGTCATAAAAAAGCTGGACATTTTGATTGTAATTTACCGTCTTGAGACAAAGCTATTCATTGTTTTCCTTCATCCATTTTTACAGTATCACATCAATATACCATTCGGCACTTAATAAAATTTGGAAATAAAGTCAAAATCGTCTCATGAGTGTCTTCAAGCTAAAATTCTAAATTGTGGATTTTGAGGTGGATTCGTTGTGCAATGCAAATTACTCGCAGGGATGTTAAATATCTGATCCTACTATAAGGATATGTGGGTGGGGGGGGGGGGTCTTAGGCCTGCCGCCTACAGCTGGATAGTCTGAACACAGATACCTTCACTTTAGAGTAAGACACGTATAACTTTTTTTTTTTTACAATTTGACACACAATTCAATTAGCCAATTATTTGCTTGTATGTAACACAATCAAGTTTTACAAAGCACACTCAAGAGGAACCGATACAACATGAACAGCATGTAGGCCGATAGATATCTCAGCCTTCAAGAGTGAATAGGGGCAAAAGGTCCATTGATTTACATGTACAACAAGAAATTATTCCTTCAGTTTCATTGTTGCTAAAAAAGAAGAGGCCAAGGCCAGAAAATTGAGGTCGCTGATAAATGCTATTAGTAGGAGATGCTGAGGGGGTGAGGAAATCAATATGGCAGTTTGTCAAGCTGCCTCTCAGAGGGGAGCAGGAGACTCTGCAGCAGTAAGTGTGCCCCGTCAGCAAAGCACATTACCAGAAATCAAAGGCCAAAGAAGGCCTGAAGGAGGGGATGCGGATGCCCATATACAAAGGCCACACTTTGGTAATTAAAACCCATTTTATCAGACCTGTCTTGTCACCAGTTTTTCTCTAACACTATTGACTATCTGTTGCATGGAGCATGATCACTAATTTCACTTTAAATAAATGAGCTGTAGTTATTTAAATTCCCGCAAGCGTAATGATAGAGTGGCCGCTACTCTGTGAGCAATCCCCTATCTTAATTATTCTTCTATTATTAAAGCCCCTTGTAAGAAGAGTGGATTCTGATAAAGTGGTCACTTGTTAGTCAGTGTGGTATGAAATCCATTACTGTACTGTAAAATCATATAGCCTACTCCTATATACTGTACAAGTCATTCCATACAATTTCATATGTAGTCAAATTACTTTCATAATTGAATTGTGTTATTTTACAGGTCTGAGAACTTTGTGAATATTCGAGGAAACAGCTGGATTAGTGAGCAACGACTATGCCAGTAAACATCCTGAATTTAGCTGAGCTTATATGTACACATATGGTCAGTATTGCATGTCAGTGTCTACAGACTCAACCAGTGCAACAAATAGTCTTTAATAACTTAACACTAATGGATTGACATGGACATCGGATGGCACTTCTGTCAACTGGCCCACCAGAACACAGTATGTTGTGAAGAGGTAGGGTGTACAACACTCTCTTGGAGATGCATGATTTGTTTCTTAGTTCAATACTGTGCGCCTTCATCCTCCTTGTAGGCAAAATAGACCGTGACCGGTCCAGCACTCGTCTTCACCGTTTCAGCCGCCCCCACCACCAGCCAACAGCCGATGCCATAGGCTAAACAGGGGATACCTGCAACAAGTGAATACACTGAGTTCATGTGACGTCGCCATCATATTCCATTTGATTTATACTACAATGGGTTGCATATTGCAAGAATGAGGTGGAATACTAAATGTATCTATCAGAGGTGGAAAGTACTCATGTACAAGTACTTGAGTAGTTTTTTTTTTAGGATTGTTGAGTATTTTTATAATGCTATTACTCTTACTGAAGTAATTTTAATAATAGATATTCAAGTTGAGTACTTTTAAATGTACACTGAGTAAATTAGAATTTTGTTTTGCACACCGCACTATGAAAACAACATGGTAGCATTGGGACTACTCGCTAACAGGTCTGCATTTAGGGCCCCCAAACAAATTTTTTTTTTTAAAGGAGCTGTCCGTCAGCACCACACAGAAATCAGAAACTAAAAGTGAGGGGCTGTTTGCAATAGGCTAATTAACGAATAATTGATTACAAATTAAATAACGGCATCATTCAACAATGGAGAAATGCATTCTCATACATAATAATAATAATTACATTTCGTCCCACTAAGATCAATTTTTTGAAAATGATTTGGCGGCCCACTTGCAATACCTTCACGGCCCACAGGTTGGGAATGGCTGGTGTAGACAATCAATTTGTAATGATCCCCATCATCACATTAGTTCAGAAATCTCAGTTTAATTTGACACTGCTGATAGCTATAACTAAATGGATGTTCATTGTTCACTGTATGTGATTGTGATATTGCTGCTGCTCGCAGCTCTAGCTCATCTGGCAAATGAGAGAATCACCAAACTGAGCATCCTTGAACGAGCTGTTCAGTATGAAAGACAGCCCAGGGATGCAAAGTCATGGATAGTGGAAAAAGGTGAGAGATACCAGGGCAGACACAAAATCATTCACTTAAGTGCCCTATTTTGGGATGAAAAAGGTGACTGTCACCTAAAGGTGACTAGTTTGCATCCCTGCACAAAGACAGGGACAGGTCACTGCTAACATGTGTTGGATGTGTGAAATAGGGTACTTTTTTTTTAAGTACTTTTACTTTTAAGTAGCCTAATTTTAAATAGGCTACTTTTTAATCTGGAGTAATTACCTGGAAGTAGCCTACTTTTACTAGTTTCAAAAGTAACATTACTTGTACTTGAGTAGGATTTGTCATACTCTTCCCACCTCTGTCTATCACACTGACCTAGATTGATGACTTTCAACATGGTGAAAAACTTGTCCTCAAAGTCCAGGTTCTGTGGAGGCGCTTTAGTACAGTGATACTTAATGAAGGGGAAGCAGCCCGTTCTCAGTATTTGGTAGTTGGCACCCTGAACCCTCCAGTTAAAGTTAGACAGTCCAAACTGGTCGTTGTGGACGGCACTGTAGCGGACACAGTAGGAGGTCCATGGCGGCAGTTTTCGCTGCAGCAGGTGGCAAGTCAGCACCTCCGAGGCTGCGGGGCGCAGCGCCTTCTTCCCAAATGTGCTTGGCAACAGCGCAAACTTTACAAAGATGCTGTGTATCCTCTGCAAAACGCCCCTCATAACTTATTCTAAAACTAGACCAGTGTCGTCTCCCTTTACGGTTATCGGTATCTCTAAGAGCTGGACTGCATGCAGATAAGTTACTTCAATTCAGGTAACGTTACAGTCCACATGAATGGATGCGGCAGAACAAAACCTGCTGCTTCAAAGTCTGAGCAGTGCGGAGAGAAGCACGCTGCGCACCGCCGGTGTCTAGCCAGTGTTACGCAATACGAGGGAAGTAACGTTACTCTTTTAGGGGTAACATCAACATTAGCATAGCTCCGCTAACATAGGTTAACAAGATATCCCCAGCTTGTAGCTAAACAGATATGATACTGTACATTCCTTAAGATAGATTCAGCTTCACAGAGCTACCTGTCCCGATACACATTATCGTCACAACTTAACCTTATTCAGTCCACCGGGTTTGGTTGTGATATCTACTTTCTTCTAGAGGTGCTCGGGAGGTGCTGTACTGAATGATTTTACCGTGTGCTCCCACTATACTCATCCGGTTGGAAACACAGCATAGCGCACTTGTTCCTCTTTAACATTATTCAGCCGGTATTAGGCTATTCAACGGAGACAGATTTAGGAAACGATACAAAATGCTAAATTTAATAAGTATGTGTAGGCCATGGATTGTAGGCTCATACTGTATGTACACTGACGTGGTGGTGCCGTGGTGGTTCACCAGCAGACCGTTCAGACTTCACTGCAGTAGCTCTGTCCAGTAGGCTATAACTAAGTTCTAAAACAACAACACAGCATATTTTTTATCCAGTAGGCTAACTAATAAAATAGACAATTTAGAATTTTAATAAATAATTCACAATTCTAGAAGCCTTTAGTTATTCTGGCTATTAGCCTGTATCAACAGGAATAAAAAAAAATAACTTTAATTACAGCAATTCATTTTATGCTGCACCAGCCTTTAAAACTAGGAGCAGGGTGGAATTTAAACCAATTTTATTTAACTAGCATGCATGCACCATGGTGGGCGCAACATGTTGTGAGATTTATGACATCACTGATGAGTGATGATGTAACAATGAAGCTATTTGATTTGCAACATGTGGGATTTATGACATCACTGATGAAGTCACTGATGTCGCAATGAAACCACTTTGATTTGCAACATGTGGGATTTATGACATCACTGATGATGTCACAATGAAACAATTTGATTTATGACGTCAGTGATGATGTCATATATCCAAACATGACCAAAATCGTGAGACAGACACTGCCTGCCCACCTAGGCAATTTTAATGATGATGATGATATACTACAGTATGTAGGCTATCAATACATATTACATTTGGCATGTAAATTCTGGATAAATGTTCCTCTTTTGCATGATGCTGTTACTACAGACACATTTTTTAACCATAGAGTTTATCACTTAGGCCCCAGTGCAAATGTTTGTCCCTTCCCCACATGCACACATGCACACTACCACCTCTATAGCATACATTAGCAGGCATATCACAGAGGAGACAACTGCAAAACTGTCACTACCAAAATGTCCACTCCATCACCTCTCAAACCCCAAACAGTAACCAGTGGTCAGCACCATGGACAGCAGTCATGGCTGCACTGCTTAAAAATATAGGCTACTTTTGTGAAGACCTCATTGCATGATCGGTTTAAAATTCACAAATTGAATCCAGAAAACAAATATACAGATAGTTAGATTTGAACAAAAACATATGATCAATTAATTTGTCAAATGAAAAATGACAAGTTAAAGGTACTGTGTAAGAATCAGAACCAGTGGCCGTTGCAGTCAGCAGCCTGTTGCACTCACTCGCGCTTCATCAGCATGAAGTCTGACATTTACCTACATTTGCTAGAAAGATGAACAACATTTCACCTTTTTGCCAACTAGGGCACTGCTAGATGATGTCACTAGGTTGACAGTACAGTACAGTACAGTACAGTACAGTACAGTACAGTACAGTATAATAGAGTGCAGTGGAGTACAGGCTAGTTAAGTGTTGGTCACAGTATATGCTGTTGTGTTTATGACTTGGATTGTGGTTGTTTTGATTAATCAAGACATTCAAAATCCTTACTACTGTATTGTACACTCAACCTAGTGACATCAGCTAGCAGCGCCCTAGAAAAGCTAGAGAAGCTGAAATGAGGTTAATCTTTCTCGCAAATCTAGGTACATTTCATAAAGCAGTCTCCTGTCTTGTCTGAGGTGAAATGCAAATGAACAAGAGTCATATGATCAAATGTTTCATGTCCTCTTCAGATAATTTGAATTAATGAATATTTAATGGATTCCTAAATTATACTTTCTGATTCCCAACTGGAATTAACCTAATGTTTAATAATGAAACTGCGTAGGAGCTCAATAATGTTTATATTCTTTTGCCAATATTAAGGTCTATTCAGGTTGCTCAAAGAGACCCACAGACCACTGACTGTTATATCCATCATGGATATTGACAGAGTATTCCATGTATGTATTGGTTTGTTACATTGAATCAGCTGTGATCCTCGGCCCAGCTAACCGTTAGTTGTATCAGTGACCCATCTTAGGTAGCAGCTTTGTTATCCTCCACCGCCAGGACGTTGTTCTGAGCAGTCATCTGCAGGACATCTTCTATGTCCTTGATCAGATCCTCAAATAAACACAGAAAGAAAAGTTAATTTAAATAACTACCCATTACTGTTCCACATGAGCAGGGTCATTCTAGCACTTGCTCTGATTTCACTACTTACTGGTCACACCTTTCTTCATTGAACATAACATTCCAGCTTACTACAGCTTGACTGAATATACATTATAGTCTCATGATGACATAGATGATGAGGAAGATCGTTAGGCCATTGACATGGTACCTTGAAATTAGTCTCTCCTTGCATTTTCGGGGATGATATTTCCTGATGAATGACTGACAGATTCCGAGCAAAGGTCACTAGGGCTCCCTGGAGATCCTCGGAGACGGTTCTATTAATGACACCCGAACAAACGAGTTTACTAACGATCCCTGTGTTGCCGGCTAAGAAACAATCACCTTGTTTATCTGGTGGTGTTGGTTAAATGAAAACTTTCAGCTGACAACATCCTCGGTCTTGAGATGTGAGCAGAGCCTGATTTAACCATTACAGCGCTGTGCAAGCTAAAGGATTTGTGTGATAAATAGGTTAAATAACTCTCCTCTTAAAAGCTGCTGGGGATCATAAGGATATTTACAAAGCCAGAGGTCTGACATCTTAATCCTCTGAAGGAAGTGTTTATAGAACTCTTTCATCCACTTAATACTCTATTGTCATTTTATGTGAATGTCCATTCGAACAGGGGGAGGTCAAACAAACATACTCAGATAAGAGCATTTCATACAGATATCATTTTTTCTGTACAGCACAGAGTTTGTGTATAATAGGTGATATTTACCTTTTAATCAGTAAATGAACAGATAGTAGTATGCCTATGTAAGGGCATGATGGAAATAACTATAGGGTCAGTGTCAACAGTTTGTACCTTTTTATACCATTTTAAAACCATTAGTCTCTCAAGACAGACGTGTTGGCTCCCACAATTTACAAATGCTCCCGCCTACCTGTCTGTATTTCAGCAACTCTCAGAGTTGGTCAAAAAATACAGTAGGATATCTAGTCAAAATAAGGCGGGTATCCTCTCATTTCCCCACATCTGTGTCCCCTGTGCAGCCGCTTAATAGCTCAGACTGGAAAACAAACTAGTCGAATCCTAGCTAGCTAGCTGCTGAGCAGAAATGGAAATTGGACAAGATATATATTTTTTATTTATACATAAATATTTATACACAATTCATGAACATGTGTCGTGATTGGTCGAATACCATCGTACTTCCTTCCGGTCTGAAGCTTTGTTTTTTTTCTTCTGAAGATGACAGCTTCCTCTGTCTAAATTTTAATAGGCTGAAGTACAGACTGTCTCTGGAGCATTCGAAGATTGTGGAAGAGATAGACTGGCTTGAGAGACTATAAAACCATGAAATGTCAGAAGAAACTGAAAGGGAGCAGTTTAGATTTCCAGTTTGATAAGGAAATATAAATGGGTGTGTGGTGGAGTGTGGTGTGATATGATAATGTGATATTTACTGTAAAGAAATACTTGCATCATTCCAAGACTGCCTCTCTCACTGCTGTCATGGAGGGCAAAAACAGTGCCTTGCCTCCTCTGCAATTAAACAGCCACAAGAACACTGATGAAAGAGGAGCTCTAATCGTCAGATAGCGTAGATTAAATCAATTATATGATGTCAACAAAATGTCATGTTGACGAAAAGGCCAATAGGTTCATCCTGACAGTGGTTTACCTTCATGTCAAATCCTATGCCTTGAGCCTTGCACATCTTAAGGAACACAGTGGGGTACACCATGGACAGGTTAGTGTGAAACAAGCCACTCCCAATAACCGCGTAGCGATTAGATGCAAGATGCTGTGGGGAAAAAGCAGGAAAGAGAAACAGAGGTATGGAAACAATGTAATGGGCTGTGTGATTGCTGGCATTTGTCCTTTTTATCAATCTTCACTGTGGCAAAATCATTTTTGTTGAATAAAATCTGGGGTTAAAGCATAAGTAGTGGTGCCATGGCGCATGAAGCAGTGTCACGGCTAACAGTAGAGATGGCTGAACCCTGTGCACATGTCCTTAGGGTCAGTGTTGAGTTTAGGGACTGTGTGTGATTAGTGAACATGATGAGTGTGGGGCACATGTGGTAAACTGTTGGGCCTTTCTTAATTAACTGCGGGGAGGAACAATTAATGTTTGGAAGACATGCCAAATACACGATGCACTTAATTGTATGATGCCAATCAAAGGGACTACAGTTTTGGGACTATTATAAATGTTTGCATTCATCATAAGACAAAGGCACTACTGAATGCATAATAATATGATCCATATCACCGTAAGAAATAACAGGAGAAAATACACAAATGATTCTGAGAATATAAGCAACACTGGAGGGGTTGATCACTTAAACGTGTCAGGACTCAAGAAGATAAAAATGTGCCTGGTTCACACACACACACAGGCAGCTTTGGGAGATGAAACAGTAGGATTAAGCCCGTGTGAGCACAGGAGATAGCCCATAACTCTCTGCGATGGCCGTGTGTTTGCAGTTGTCAAACATTGCACCCTCACACAACAATAAAAGTGTCCAGCAGGGATTTAATTGTGTTTGTAATGCGCAGGCCCTTAATGATGGCCACCGCTAAGGCCATTATCCATTGAGCAGTGGCTCAAATGCTGCTCTGAAGCACCAGGCCACCAACTAAATGAATGTTTGATAAAATAATACAAGTCGCGGATTAACAAGCGTAAACTCAGGCATGCTGCTAATAAAAGAACTCTATTGTTTAAGGCCTGGCACCAGGTTGATGAGGTGTTCAAGCATGCATACACATGCATAATGAATACGCTATGAATTATTAATGTGTTGATTATTTAGGCTCATCTATCAAAATGATAATGAATTCAGCACCTAAACACCAATTGAGCTCAGTGCGTAATTACAGTATTTAGTTGTATTTAACAAAAATCAAGAGCAAAACATTGATCTATCTTAGTGATTACTGCGGTGGTAAAATAATTAGTTTTGAAGCTCTGCTAGTTTCACACCAGCTAGTTTCACTCTGGTTGAGGCAAAAACGAACAATATTATTTACAAAAACAGCTGTAAAAAATATATGACATTAAAATGCACAAGGTTAAATTGATAAATAATGCTTATCACATTTGACATAAACATAAAATAATAAATACTGCCACTATACGCAGGCATAAAATGGTACTTTGGCTGCTATCTGCCGTGAAGGGGATTTCTCTTTGATTGGTACTGGCACTTCTAAACGGCATGTGCGGCAATCCAGCGTTCCACCAGTCAAAATCAGAAGCATCTGGGTCATGGCCAGCTGGTTACTGTATCTCAGGTCCACATCAATAGCCCACACCTGCAGACAGCACAACATGAAAGCTGTCACCACATATGTCACACAAAATGAATATAAAACAGATCATTTGATTATTCTAATGGAAAAATTGAGCATCAAGGCATTTCACCCACACAGCATTCTAAACAAAGATAGATAAAACAGGGCCAGTACCTTTTAGTCCTTAAAATATTATCCGTGTTGAGAGGCAGGAGAAAGGAAATCACTGTTAATGGTTTCTCTGTTACAGATTTAGGTATTTCGGCTGTGGAATGACACATGCACAAAGTAGATCCTTTCTTCAGTATTTGGGTCCATTCTGCCCCGGGCTAGTTTGTTTGGCTTATGTCCGACGAGGAGCTAACTTCAGATGATATGTATGGTAAATGGCATCATTATAAGTATATTAAGGGGTCAGGTATGGTCATAGCCTTCCGCTTAAACAGGGCTAATTTTCCCGATAATAACCTAATAGCTATGCCCTCTCTTCAAAAGTGGCAAATAAATCACCAGTGAAGGAGTTGTTAATAACTAAGTGGCAGTCGGCTGCCTCCCTTTGCTGTTCCTATTTGTCAAAGTAAACGCTCCTGCCACCGAATGCAAATAGCTGCCTGCCTTGTGAAGCACTCTGCAACCTGAGCGCTTCAACTCCACTAGTAGCACATGGACATCTGACCATACTACACAGTAATACCCTCACACATTTTTATTCAATTCTAAAAGATTGTGATTCAGATAAGGAGTGACTTAGCTAGAGGCTACTACATTTGCTTACAAAGTCTGCTGTAATCTAAGTGAAGGCTAACATTTCCTTTCAAAGTGAGTTTCAATTGTTAAGATCATAAATTATCAATATTGTACATGGTAGTAAAGATGTATTTTAATGGAACGTTTGCATCTTTAAAAAGGCTGTGTCATGCAAAAGAAATCAGCACTTAAACGAATACTCAAAAAATATTTTTGGTGATAAAAAAAAAAAGCGGTTAATGCTTAGGATTTTCTTAGTATATTATTCACAGCTATAATCTTGTAGGCTGGGGGTTAATCTTTAAAACACATACACATTAAATCAGATGAACATAAAGAGAATATATACACATTCGGTATTGTAAGTAGATCTCGGCAAAGCATCAAACAAAATTGCAGATTGTGTGCATAGTACAGTACATGTGTAACAACAGTTGAGCATGTTGTATTGCACTGAGCATCCTGTACTGCAGGAGGGTAGCTACCAGTGGATAGATGCAAGGGTGTATGCATCAGGTTGATACCTGGGGCTGGGTGATGGGCACACTCCACAAAACCATTCACTCCACTCACTAAAAATCATACCCCGATGTCCCATTGTCGCTCTTAGCAGAGCCGTGGGAAATGTAAGCCTGGATTGTACCTGCTTTCTATAGCCTTGCATTTTCATTAAAACCCTCTGATGCTGCAGCTGGGGCTCCGCCATTCCACAATGTGAGGGAAGACTGCAAGGGCAAACATATGTGACCCACTTCTTCCCATCAAATAAAGTATGCAGCTTTTAGCAACAGGTTTGAATCTAAATTGATGTTTAAATCCAGACAGGTTTGCCCATGTGGCTCTCCTCTGTCTGGGCTCAGTATGTGGCTCTCCTCTGTCTGGGCTCTGTATGTGGCGAGACGCGTCTGTCTTCAATGCTCCTCCTGCTTCTATTGAAGCGCATACGGTTTATGATCTATTCTTAATTACGCTGTCAGTGAAACCCATACAATCTCTGGTAACACCACAGCTGAGATTCATTTTTGGGCTGTCATTCTATCATTCTTAAAGAAAGATCAGCTTCTGTTACCATGCTACATTTGAGAAATAGCAAATTTTTGTGATATGAGATAGTATTACAAAGCTTTAGTTCGCCTATATGAAATCTTGAAATGTACCGATTACTCTCAGGTGTATCGAAGTGAAGCCCCACAGTTATGGCACAATTCTTCTGACAAAAATGTTTTTAGCAGGATTTTATATATGAAAAGAATCAGAAGTAGTCCTACACTACTATGAAAATAAATCACAAATATTTGAAGTTTCAAGACAAATTGTGCATTGTGTAACCGTGATTCTCACACTACACTTTTAGTGTCCAATTCATAAGATACTACCCTCTAGTGGCAAAAATGCCCTCAACTGCATATACTCTACATCCTTTTGTAATTGGGAAACATTTATGAATACTAAAATAAATACAGCATCAGCGGGGGGGAGGGGGGGGTTGGGGGTGCATAGGGAAAGATTTACTAAAATGTCCTGAATATAAGCCATTATATGGAGGAAGTTAACAAATGGTGCACTGCTTTGTGATGGATTGTTTTCGGAAAAGAAAAAAAAAATCTGTGTTATCCATACCCTTTTGTAAAATTGTGAAGTAGGTCCAGTACTTCCTCCACTCTATTGCATGTTCAGTATTTTATAGGCCATATTATAAACCAAGTATTTCATTGTACAGCTCTGGATCAATAGACAGTCAGTGTAGCCACATGTTAGGAGCAGAGGTTAAACCATCATAAACCAGACCATTTCCAATATCATAAATCAAGCAGGTTTTCAGCGAAACTAAATCCTGACAAATGGGATCAGATTTCCAAGATGTCTCGTCTTAATAACTAGACACATTTCAGAGAGGGCTGCAAGTAACCAGTCAGGGGTTAAACAGTGACAGGACATCCCCGCGAAGGAGTCAAATCACTTTAGAATGACCTATTGTCTGAAAGATAGGTGCCTCTGACTTTCTCCATGTTGTAAGGTTAAAGGGCAAACCTTAAATGGCGGAATCAGTGTATTGACACAATAAGACCTGACAGTTTATTAGATGGCCTTGTGAAACATTTGGTCCCCATGCCCACTGCTTGCCTTGCCGGTTTCGCGGCTCCCAGGGGAGCAGTAGGGGCGGCATCTCTCTGCTCATATGGATCCCTGATCCTGCCTAAAAATTGATCTCTGTGACCAGCATGGTGGAATGGACAGCTTTGACACCGTGTGTTCCGACAGCCTGACATATTTATCCGTGTAGCATAAGCTTCCATTTGCTCTGGCTGTGTCTCACCTTCTGCTCCAAGGTGCTGTGGTTGAGGAAGGTGACCAGGTCCAGGGAGACGTAACCTACGATGAGACGCTGCAGACAGGCCCGGCCCACACGCATGCAGATGGAGTGCAGCGTGTGTGGGCAGACAGAGGTCTGAGGGACACAGGAGCCCACTGCAGTCTGCAGCTGACAGGAGCCGTGGAGCTGGTCTCCACAGGACAGCATGCTCACACCACCCCCAGGCTGCAGCAGCAGATCTACTGTCAGACAGGTCAGGCTGTCTGAAGGGGGGTAGGCCTCCGCCACCCCACCTAGATGCAGAGACACACGCACGGTGAGGAGAGAGGGATGGCTACAATATAAACAAGCCTGATTGACTCACAGAGCAAAGGTTACCCATAAAACAGCACCTGAGCTCTCTTTTGATGTTACCACTCCCCCCCCCATTGAAACATAGTAACAGAAGAATGAATTCATTTGCCAGTTCACATAGGGAATATTTGGCCACTAAAAAGGGACATAGGAGATTCGAGTTGGCATAATTCTAAATGGGAGTATTTCCTGGTGAATAGCATTCAGTGCCTGACAATAGGCATCTGACCTTGCCTGAGGAAGGTCTTCAGGAAGCAGGCCCAGTTGGGATAGCAGGAGGTTTTAGCAGGCTGGGCGTGATGGGCCAGCCACTCTGGGACCTCATCTAGATATCTGAGCAGAACAGGCTCCTGTGAAAAGTAAAAGTGTATACATCAGGGATCTACTGGATCTCTTAGTTGGAGGCAGATCTGAGGGCAGGACAGTATGTACGTTTGTTCATTCAATCACACAAGAGCAAGTCTTGGTTACTTTATTTTGTGCCACTCCAGGTGTCCACCCCATTGCTGGAAATGCCCTTGTATTATCCGGATGAGTACAGTGACTAGCTGTTATCCTTGAGACCTTCGATGGCAGTTTCAAATTCTCTGTGAGTGTCTGACAGATACTGAGAGAGGGTCCATCTGTGAGTGTCTGATGGATACTGAGAGAGGTTCCATCTGTGAGTGTCTGATGGATACTGAGAGAGGTTCCATCTGTGAGTGTCTGATGGATACTGAGAGAGGTTCCATCTGTGAGTGTCTGATGGATACTGTGAGAGGGTCCATCTGTGAGTGTCTGACAGATACTGAGAGAGGTTCCATCTGTGAGTGTCTGACGGATAATGAGAGAGGGTCCATCTGTGAGTGTCTGACGGATAATGAGAGAGGGTCCATCTGTGAGTGCCTGATGGATACTGAGAGAGGGTCCATCTGTGAGTGTCTGATGGATACTGAGAGATGGTCCATCTGTGAGTGTCTGATGGATACTGAGAGAGGGTCCATCTGTGAGTGTCTGACAGATACTGCGAGCAGGTCCATCTGTGAGTGTCTGATGGATACTGAGAGAGGTCCATTTGTGAGTGTCTGACAGATAATGAGAGAGGGTCCATCTGTGAGTGTCTGATGGATACTGAGAGAGGGTCCATCTGTGAGTGTCTGATGGATACTGAGAGAGGGTCCATCTGTGAGTGTCTGACAGATACTGAGAGAGGTTCCATCTGTGAGTGTCTGACGGATAATGAGAGAGGGTCCATCTGTGAGTGTCTGATGGATAATGAGAGAGGGTCCATCTGTGAGTGTCTGATGGATACTGAGAGAGGGTCCATCTGTGAGTGTCTGACAGATACTGAGAGAGGTTCCATCTGTGAGTGTCTGACGGATAATGAGAGAGGGTCCATCTGTGAGTGTCTGACGGATAATGAGAGAGGGTCCATCTGTGAGTGTCTGATGGATACTGAGAGAGGTCCATCTGTGAGTGTCTGATGGATACTGAGAGAGGGTCCATCTGTGAGTGTCTGACAGATACTGCGAGCAGGTCCATCTGTGAGTGTCTGATGGATACTGAGAGAGGTCCATTTGTGAGTGTCTGACAGATAATGAGAGAGGGTCCATCTGTGAGTGTCTGATGGATACTGAGAGAGGGTCCATCTGTGAGTGTCTGATGGATACTGAGAGAGGGTCCATCTGTGAGTGTCTGACAGATACTGGGAGAGGGTCCATCTGTGAGTGTCTGATGGATACTGAGAGAGGGTCCATCTGTGAGTGTCTGACAGATACTGAGAGAGGGTCCATCTGTGAGTGTCTGACAGATACTGAGAGAGGGTCCATCTGTGAGTGTCTGATGGATACTGAGAGAGGGTCCATCTGTGAGTGTCTGATGGATACTGAGAGAGGGTCCATCTGTGAGTGTCTGATGGATACTGCGAGAGGGTCCATCTGTGAGTGTCTGATGGATACTGAGAGAGGTCCATCTGTGAGTGTCTGATGGATACTGCGAGATGGTCCATCTGTGAGTGTCTGATGGATACTGAGAGAGGTCCATCTGTGAGTGTCTGACAGATACTGAGAGAGGGTCCATCTGTGAGTGTCTGATGGATACTGAGAGAGGGTCCATCTGTGAGTGTCTGACAGATACTGCGAGCGGGTCCATCTGTGAGTGTCTGACAGATACTGCGCGCAGGTCCATCTGTGAGTGACAGCCTATTATCAGAAGGCCTCAGGAGTCTAATGGCTTTAACTCACAGCCATGGAGACAGCACCTGCCCTCAATAACAACTCCCTCCACTGGGCGGCTGATGAATACCTAAGCTAACCCCATCTATCTGGGGATCAATCAGGGCTTGACTGGGATCGATATCACTCTTGTTTCTGTAACTAGGAAACGCCATAATGGTTTCACCACTTAATTATGCTGTTAATTGCCAACTTTTGCTTTAGGTGTCCCTTAAACAGTTTGGCAACTTAAGTACATTATCTCATCTGACCGTGTGGTAACGTAACGATTCAATCTTAATCTGTCATTTTGTAATATACTATAAAATTGCATTTAAATGCTGATTTTCGACTGCATAAATTGCCCAAAAATAAAACGGACGAGTCGATTCTTTTAATTGCATAGAAGGGGAATTATTTTGGTCACAAACAATCAATCAAATCTGTGAATCTGAACCACCTTCTTAGCTGTGAAAAAGATGAAAAGATTCTGAATGGAAATGTCTTTGTTCTTTTATCATTCTAGCTGGAGCGTTACTTTGTTTTGAGTATATTCTGTCGGGCTTCGTTGGAGATGGAACTGGAGATTATGCTGTTGATATTCCAGTCATGTAACAGCCATCATCATATTCAAGTACTGTAAGAGGCGAGGTCAAATGCTACACAGTGATTCTCCCTACACAAACCATAAAGCACACAATGGTGCGGCAAAAAGTGTAAGGGAACGGTGGCCATTTTCAACGGAAGAGCAAGCTCACTCCGGGACTTTGCCTATGCAGTTCAGAGACACAGCGGGACAGGAAGGAAAGAAAGAGAGGTATTTTGCAATAAATTATTTGGACTTAAACTGCGAGCAGTACCCTGTGATAGGATTCAAGCTTTGCTTGGTGTCCACATAAAGCCAAGCAATCTGGTCATAAATAAAATAGATGTAGCCATGCCTCTTTGATTGCCATTTAATCTCTCCGTTACACAATGAAACAACCGAGAAAATATGTATTGAGAAACTATGTGTTGTCGAGAAGAGACGTGGCAAAATCTGACTTGCTATACACTTTACTATGCACTTTCATTTACTATAACACTGTCCCACCGCTACCAGATGAACAGAGCTTCAACCTCAACCACCTACAGCTCATGATTCATTTCACATACTAATAAACATATAATATAACATACCGGTATTTCTCTTGTGTAATTTTGGATCCTTGGTTGAAGTGAAAGCAAAAGAAAAAGACACATTTATCAGAAATGGACCACAGGAAAATGGTTCAAACTCTTAGGGATCATGTTCGGGCAGAACAGTAGATGATTAGGAGGTTGTCTGTGCAAACAGAAAGACTGCACAATATTTAGACAGAAAACATCTGCATAAAAGTAGTGATTATCAAATGACCCATTTCGTGGACAAACCTAACCCAAATAAGGTGTTGCTCGTGATCTGTTTTGTACACAGCGTGACAAAAAGAACTACTCCATCTGTTGACGCTATTAGGTGTAATTTTTACCCTCTTGTGCCTAATGATCCATACACAAGCTGTGTGTTTGAGTGCTTAAGTGTGTGTATGGCCCCCTTCAGGCATTGCATGGGTGCAGATCTGTGCGTCTTTAACCTCTCTGTGTGTAAACGCTGAAAGAGGCCTGGGGGCTTGTGCTGGGGGCCATGGGCCTCACAACACACTATCCTCCAGACCTCTGTGAAGCTCCTATAGTGCAGAATGGCCCTCTCCTCCTCCTCCTCCTCCTCCTCCTCCTCCCTCGAACCCTCCAGCCTCCGGTTGCCATGGCCAAAAGGGATCGGAGGGTTGGTATTATTCTAAAGACCACATGGCATTCTTGTATTCTTCTCTGTGATTCAGTCTGCTATTCTTCATGCTGAGCCCGCCAGAACAAGCAATAATTAAAAAAAAAATGCACACAGTTTAAAGTAAGGGCCAAGTAGTCTACTTCTCTCTTATACCCTCAGTCTTTTTACAGTGATCATCAATGCTACGGGACACACCACATTTAAGTGCAAAAAATATTCTTTATAATATATATTTGGCACTTAACTTGCTTATTTTTTGGGTAAACAATGATCTTGGTGTTAAATTATGAATACCGATTTGAAATGCTTCATTTAATCATTTTGTGTTTCATTAATAATTCATTAAATTGCTACTGCGTTAATGAACATGGCTTTACACGTCTATAAACCTTAGGCTTAAATGTTTGAAAATATTCAGAATTGCGAGTATCTATCCCATTCACTAGCTGTCACTGCTATTTGCAATTAGGTCTACTTCTTTCAGCCAAGTGCTACAGTAATGAGTGCTATATCTCAAAATATGCTGCCACGCTTGAGCATCTATATACAGTTTCTGCTGTGAGGAGAGGATAGCTACATTGAGGAGCTACATTGAAATGAAATATTCATGTTTGAGTCTATGCAACAACATAGTTCTACTAGCCTTTCAGCACTCTATTGAAAGCATAAAGTTTAAATTGCCAGGTTTTAATATACATAAGCGTAACAGGAGAATGACGGGTATAATAACTTTAGGGGGGCGAATACAGTTTGAGGGAAAATAATGTGCTAACAAACAAAAACAAAAACTCATCCTATGAGGAGCACAGGATGTGGGCTTGCCTTTGATTAAAAGAGCAAGGTGTAGAATAAAGGGCAGTTAAAGTGTTGTGTCCATATGGCCCAGAAGCCCTGAGGCGGTGGGCCTACACTAGGGGCCTCGGCACTCTTCCCTCTCCATGGGACCCCAGCTGGTGAAACAAACCCCATTTACTTTCCTGCGCTGCCTCGGCCACCATTATGGACCTTGGCTGTGGCTCAGCCGCGCTCTGCCATAATTAACAGCACCGAAGCCACAACAATTACATCCCCGCTCCGCACATCCACTATGAATCAAAGAAGGGGCTACGCTACGCTAACAGGAGCCACGAGAAGCTTGAGATGGCTGCTGCTCTTTGGAATAGAATAAAAAGTAAAAAAAAATCATTGTGCTCAAAGCCCACAATGATTAGCCTGTAATTAGTTTACACAAAGCTCCCTGTTAAATGGCCAAATACGGTAATTAACACATGACAGAAAATCAAAGGCTACTTTGTAAGCATATGAGAAATAAGTGCCAGAGGCTCCGAAGCTGTGTACGGATTTCAACCATACTAAATGGATACGTTACTAATGATTAAGTACATATTATTTGTTTTTGAATACGTTTCAGATAAATCTGAATATATTTTTTAGTGAAGAAAGTAAATGTGTTTGTTTGTTTGTTTTATAAAAGTTGTGGAAAATTAAACTAGACCGAGGCTGCAAGTTCAACACAAGCACAAAAGAGGAATGCACAGTTCATACCTTTTATTATTAAGATAGCCAAGAAAGCCTATCCACAGTACAGCCTCATTTAAATATGGGCCTTTCTTGACACTGACTAGTCAACTAATCGTGCTGACAACCCACCGTTGCCTGGGTCCAGACTGCTGACCTAAATAATATGGACGAAGCCATCCATTGTTTTTTGGACTCACGTTTGGAAGCAAAGTGTTGTCTGTCACCATCTTTGGGTCCTTGCGCAGCTCACGTGAGAAGGCAGGAGAGGGGGGGGGGGGGGGGGTTTCCCAGAGCCGCCTGTTATTGGTCCATGATCGGCAAGCTGCACAATCACTGGACAGGCGACCTGTCAATCACCCACTTTCCTATAATCTATTTTACTCTAAACAGGCGAGCTATATAACCCCCCCCCCCCCCCCCCCCCCCTACAGTTGTTATGTAAGGTGAAATTAGCTAAATAGGCCAAAACCGTGTTTCGGTCCATGCTGTAAGCATGCTTAATCACTGTTACAAAGTGAGGCATTTTAACATGGGGGTGAACGGGAACAATGTCACTTCTGGGTCCTGCCTCAAGTGGCCATTCGAGGAACTACAGCTTTCAGGATCACTTCCGCAGCTTCCTCTGTAAAACCCCGAGCTAGCCTGCTGGTCCAGACCTGCGAATCCACTCACTCGTTGCACTCCAGGAAATGGAGTGCAACGAGCTGACAATTCAGTCTGATATCAGGCTAAACCCACAGACTAGACCAGCTTGAAAATTGACTTTTGCACATACCTACCATTGAATGAGTGCCATGGATGGCCCCATTGCTGTAATGCTAGAAATACTATCAATTGCAATTCAGGATTACATTTAAAGATTAGAGTAGTCCCCCTGGCACTTCAATCTACTTTGAAGACATGAAATACATGTGGAATTATGTCTCATTGATTTAATCCATGAGTTCATTCGGCTACACACCAATGTACAGAGAACAAATGTGTGACCAGAATTATTCTACTGTGTTTTAATTGTCACTGCCAGGTGAGTGAGGGTAGTAATACCGCTGGGCAGTTTACAGTCCTCTCCAACACACCAAGAATAACTGCCTCAGAGGATAGATAATGCTCGTGTGTATACTCAGATATTTTAGGTATTGATTTAATGCTGTGTGGCTTTAGGGATGATGCTGAAAATACTGTACCACAGGGACCAGTGTTGTGGGTTATGTTAAGGTACCTACTGCCAGCTGAATGATGCTGTCTCTCTGACCCCACTGTGACCTATGCTTTGATTCATTCTTTGAGAGGCATGAATCAAAGCCTTAATCTAGTCTCAACCAGGAGCACAAACTTCATTTTAATATCTAGATGTTAGAAGAGCTTACATTTAAATGGCTGATTCCTCATTGGTATGGATATAATAATAGCAATGCCCTATGCGTCTAAAACCAGTCTACAAAGTGCTTTGTAGGAAGCGATAAAAACAAGGCATGATAGCAGACACATCAATTTAAGTAGAAGATATAAGGGAAATCCATCAAATGGAAGGAAAATAAAAGGCAAGTAAATTCAATAAGATATGATATAAAACGCGTCTACAAATATGTGCTTTAAGAAGTGATCCCACAGTTTGTGACAGTGAGTAAATGATGTAATCCTTTTGGTCATTTCTATACCTGCACCCATTCTGCGTTCCACAGATCAGGACCATCGCGCCGGTACTCGTGCAGGGCCCAGCGATAGCAGCTTAGATGGCGCACGTCGCAGTACGCCGTGCCGCGGCCGCCCGTCTCCGAGTCCATCTTGAAAAGCCAGCGCTGCACATCCATGTTCTGAGTCATCAGCCGGGCCAGTGTTTCATGAAGCTAAAGCAAAAGAACAGACGCGAATCACAAAGTAAAATGACAAATATTACAACTGAAAAGTTATGTAAATCTCATGTTATCCTGGCACTGCTGAGGGACGGCCATGCTGTGGCGGAGTCTGTGTGTGTGCATTTGTGCATGTGTGTTTTTGGTCTCTGGAACCTGATTAAGGGAGTAGATGTCTCCCTGCCCAGGGGTTACATCAACCTCCGCCCCGGCGAGGATCCTCCTCCCTCCAGACTTGGTGCCGTAGAGCTGCGCTACCGCCGGCTCTGGGCCCAGGATCGGCACTGCCAGCTCATCAGCCACAGCCAGGTCATCCACATGGGCCACTCCACCCACGATATAGGCCTCCTTACCCTGGATCAGGTTCCTGATGCGCTGCAGGGTGCGTGGGCTGTACCTCAGCAGCGTGGAGAGGCACATGTCATGAGTCTGGGAGAGAGAGAGAAGGGGAGAAAGATTACGACAGG
>NC_139636.1:24345348-24382848 GCF_964638095.1 Poromitra crassiceps
AGTTTTAAATCAAGGTATGCCTACATGTGTAGTGCAAGGCTGCATTGTTGGATAGCCATGGAGTCAAAGTGTGAGACAGAGAAAGAGAAACAAAGGCAGGCAGATAGAGAGGGTGGGAGTGAGAAAGAGAAACACTGAGGGGGGGGGGGGGGCAGAGAGTTGGATATAAGCAGCTCACCTGGGCTCTGTTGCGGTAATTCTCCAGCTGTCTGAAACGCCTGGCCTGCAGGGCCTTCCTGACACGACGCATCTGAGCGTGCATCAACCATGAGATGGCGATGGTCCCTGCCGCCCACTTGCGCCGGCGATGGCGCAGGTAGGTTGTCCGGGCTAAGTAGCGCCTCCAGCAGGACTGGATCCGGATGGCAGCCGCCTCGATGCCTCCCTCTCCCTTGTAGCGCTGACCTGGGCGTAGCACCAGGTCCAACACCTGCTCCCTGTTTTCAAGCACTGAGAGAAGGCCCATCAACGGAGGAGCCCTCCTCCAGCCAATCTCCCAACTCGGGCCAAAGTCTGCCAGTCGCTCCCCGCACACCTTGGCCAGAGGCACGGCAAAATCCCTCAGCAGCTTTTCCAGGGCCTCCAGAGCATCTAGCAGGTTACCCCAGCACACGGCATAGTGCTGCTTGAAGCGACAGAAATCTGCAGCCATTGGGTCAGCCCGTCCCTCTGTGATGGTGAAGGGGAATTTGCTGATGGCTACAGGAACTAGCACAGGGACATTCTGCGGAACACAGGCAACTAGGTGAGAAGCAACCCACCCTAGAGTTTGATCAAACAATGATAACTGTGGGAAATAAGAAATCACAGTTACAAAGAAATTAAATCCTGTCTTTGAGTTTGATCACCTCCTTCTTGATTTAATTTAACATCTACTTGCTACTGGTTTAGTGTGTATACCTGATGGCTTTCAGGCGTAAGATAGTTGGAGCTTTGCATCATACTCCCGAAGCCTGTGCTGTTGGATGCTGCAGAGGGAGGAGGTGCGGGTGCTTTGGTGGTCCAGGTGGGCGTATATTCTCTGCCAGTTCTTTCATGGGCGGGTCCCAGTTCCTTTCCCCATGTCAGCTGCTTATGACACTTGGACTTCCAGTCTGTCAGGCCTGGAGTCACAAACAGACAGGCTCAACTGTACTATCAATGCCTGTGGTTAATCAGGTGCAACCAGCCATCACTGTCAAATCTGACTGGCAGCTGTCCCCTATATTTTTAACTACAGATGACTCAGTGAGGGATTTGCACTAAAACGGTCCCAGAAAACGAGAGCAATAGCGGAAGAGAGCAGAGCAGAAGAGAGGCTGAATATTAGCCAGTGTTTTACCAATAAGCTCTCACAAAATGCCACAGAGCCAGGGCTTTTGTTATCAGGTTCCCATGACAAGCTTCCTAAATTCAGGATATTTTCCAAGCACAGAACTTCTGCCTATCAAGCGCATATTCAAGCAATATCCAAGTAATATTCTTCATAAGCAGGCAAATGAAATCGTGGGCCAGTTCAACCTACTCATATGACTCATAGGAGCGTGTTCATGTATAACATATTATTGAAAATAATTCTCTTGAATTTATAAAACAAAAGTTGCAGGAATAGAATGAGGTCAAATGTGTTATCCGCTGTGAAATTCCTGGAGAAGCACTGACCCATCTTGCAGAAACAGGAATCGTCTCTGCGGTGAAGAGAAGCGGCCTTCTGCTGGATCAACGAATGAAGAATGTGCGCATCTGGCACTGTTGATGGAAGCCTCTTCTCCAAAAGACTTGAAATCCCTTAAATACAAAATAAAATGCTAATGCAACCAGTATTATCATAAGTTATTATAAAATAATTGTTGTTTGCTCCAGAATAAGGCAATTACAGTAACTAGTATCAATAAATTAATACACACTAGGTATTTGCAATGGCTTCGCCATCAATATGGATTTGTGCATTTATTTTATTATTATTATTATTTTGTGGGCATTTGCCTCTATTAGATAGGTCAGTACTAGGCAGACAGGAAGGGTGGGGAGAGAGAGAGGGGATGACATGCAGCAAAGGACGACAGGTCGGATTCGAAACCCGGGTCGGCCTCATGAAGGAGCAAGCCCCTGTGGCACGCGCTCCACCAGGTGAGCCACCTGCCCCTGTGCATTTCTTTTGATTATTATTATTATTTTACAAATACAATATCAACTTTCAAGACATTGTCCTTTTCTGTGATCATCAAACCTTTAAACAGAAGCCCAATTATGACTATCAAACACATCTCAAAACAACAGGTAAATAGAAATGAAAGACAAATCGAAGATAAAATAATGCAAATCACAACTCAGTAGCCTGACATTGAATATAGCGGTTTGACTGATATCAGTTTACCTGCTCTCATCTCTTCCTCAGGTCTTGCCAGGTTGCGATGTCCCCCTGTGGTTTCTCTGTGATGTTGTGTTTCCTAAATATAACACAGTCATAAGATCTCAACTGGTAGATTTGTGATAGATCTGTGACAGAGGCATGACATTTGACTGTGAGGATATGCAGCTCTCTATATCGATCAAGTCGCTCTTGAACCAGTCCGGAAAAGTCTCAACATTTAAACAAAAGCCTGCCTGGCTCCAGCTCCATCAAACTACAAGTTTAATAGTGAGAGCTTCTTAAATGTGAATGTTATTTTTGGGGTTCAGTAGCTAGACTTTCTTCAAGAGAGAACTTTGTAAAAGACTAGGAAGCAACCAACCATTATTAATCAGACCATGCCAGCTTGTTGATGTCAGAAAATATGACTACCGGTATTTGGCAGAGTAGGTGTGAAGCTGGGGGGGAGTGTACATGATTACAAACAATAGATTTTCTGCATTCATTAAGAAGTGGGAGAGCCATCACACAGACATTGACAAAGTTGTAAACTAGCCAATAACCCACTTCCTGCAGCAATTAATCACAAATTGGCAAAGATTACATGTACATGTACAATACAAAAACAAAAACGCTACAACATAGAATTATTCATTCCTCTCTTCTGCTCATATTTAAAACACAATACCGAAAGAGCAGACAAAACTGCATATCATAATGAAACAAAAATTGGATTGCATGGCCTGATTTAACTTACACAGGGCAATGCCTATATGGAGTAGCCTCAATGTCCTTATTCAGGGACAGATTCACATGTCTCATTGGTCAGAAAACATGTCTAAAGTTTGTGCTGCTGATCCTCCAGACCTGTCACCTGATGTCCTCCTCCTTATTTCTCCTCAGACCACTGAGCTCTCTGACAGACCACAGGTAGTAGCCAGGTGCTGAGAGAACCTCCCCTCAAAGGCACACATCTGTTTCAGATGGGGTTGGGAAAAGGTGGCACCTTTGTAAAATTGCTAAAATGCAAAAGCTGTTTCCCTGGCATGAGTAGAGTGGAGAAGAGCTGGCCTGAGTTGCAGGAGGAGGCAGCAGGCAGAGAGCCAGTGGTTAGCAGTTGGGTAAGCTACGGCTGTCTTATTGGCATGCTGGAGCAGGTACCCACTTCTGTCCTGAGACAGCTGTAAACCAGTAGCCCATAGCACAGCAATCAGGCGCCAGTTTCTTTAGAAGAATGCTGATGTGCTGCAATCTGCTGCTTTCCGCTTTTTGCAGCCAGTCCTTCCATCCTCTCCTGCATCAGAGTGACAGTCTTGGCCTCTATTTCTCATGTCAAGTAGAGATGGCCAAAAAAAATGTCGCAGAGAAAAGTGTGTAAAATATATCTAAAACTAATGCCGACCTTTGCGAAAGATTAATTTGTTTGCTGTGATAGGTGTCATCACTAAGCCAAGTGACCTTTATGTCACTGTCTCTCTCTCAGCATGGAGACTTGAATCATCTATTAATACAGACGTGCCCCATCACTCTTCACCCCAGCATAAACTGTCTATTCTTGGGATTAAAGGAATATCAGCGAGAGGAACAATGATGCCCGATTCATCTTAGTTGTTGCAGAAATTCTTGCAATATTTCCTAATCAAATCTTCCCTGAGGCTTGTCCTGTATGGTAGAATTGATATCAATAAAGGTTCAGGATACAGGCAATTGATTTCTCACTGTACAGAAAAAAGAATAGAAGCTATAAAATCATTCTGATGATAGTTTAAGACCTGATGCACTCATAGATGTCATCTTCAGTAATGAGACTGAAGTGGGATGAAAACATCACGTCCATTACTAACATGGCCTAACAGCTATGTAGCCTACTTTTCCCCAGAAACTGAAGGAGTGAAACCTCTCCTGGGTAGCAATGGTTCAGTTCTACATAGCCCCAGTCTAATTAACCATCACCTCCTACATTATTGTCTTGTAGACTGCTCCATCTGCCTGATCTAACAACAAACTGCAGTACATCATCTGGGAAGCAGAATCGATTGTCACCTCCCCTCCATAAAGAGCCTGTCTGGCTCCAGGGCGGACCTGGGTTAAATAGCATTTGCAAGTTCTTAGTGTTTGCTTGAACCTGCTTGGAGTACATAGGACATTACAGTGATACATCAACATACATCAAAAGAGCATTTATTTTTCTGTAATTGACAACTTATCTGATACAATTCGAACTGCTGTGGTCAAATCAGTTCTGCTCAATGATTAGAAAAGGATCACAGAAAAGATCATCACTGATCCTGGCCACCAGTTGTTTCATAAACGTAGGTCTAGGATGTGCAAACAATACGACTCAGGACTAAATCATCACCAGAAAAGTGTCTTCTTCCCCATGCAATCCATTACAGGACAGCAGCCTGTCACCCCACTAAATGTATATAGAGACTACCCATTGATTTCACCCATCATTCACTTTTGCATATTAAGTGTGCCTGCTCATAGTTACTATGCCCATGCACATCTTTGTGCTGTCTTGTATGCTAAGAATATAGCTGAGACTAGTCTGTAAATTGTCTGCTGTTGTTTAATATCAGCAAATGAACACAAAAATCTAACAGAACAAGACAAACCGCAGACTAGCATGGCTGTCTTTGTAGGTATTGTAGGAGAGGGAGCAGATATTGGCTATGGAATAATCTGCATTAAATGTTTCAGTAGTTCTTATATTCGAGCAGCAACTATGAAATGACATAATAACAACCTAAAATAGCCCTCCTTGCACTCTTGCACTGTCAACAATTTTTTTTTATAAATATTTCTGTATGTTATTGCAAGCTTATTAACAGAATTTCCCTCTAAGGGATAACAACGATGAACCTGACTTAACTTAATGTCTGTGTACACACTCCCCACAGCAAATTTCTAGCATCAATAAATATAACAATTGAAAGTATTCTGATGGTGCAAAAGCAAGAAAGAAAAACAAAAACAAGAATGAGGTCATCAAAGGTCTCTGCAAAGTGTCATTTCTACTGGAAGCACACATGCATGCACGGTGTAAAAAAACATATACTATTCCCAAACTACAATTAAAGATAAACTAATTTACATTGATACATAGATTACTCACTGAATTTGTGCTCTTCTTGTGCAAATCAGGGAGTGGA
This sequence comes from Poromitra crassiceps, assembly GCF_964638095.1. Taxonomy (NCBI): domain Eukaryota; kingdom Metazoa; phylum Chordata; class Actinopteri; order Beryciformes; family Melamphaidae; genus Poromitra; species Poromitra crassiceps. The sequence continues at coordinate 24,350,836 of NC_139636.1, forward strand.
ATTCCAAATTTCTGGTGCATAATGGCTCTGTTCTTTGGGTGAGCAGGATTATACAGTAAGCGCATTGTTAACGCTGACTTGTGCTGAATGAGACAAAGAAAAGACAAAGATTCAAAACTGTAGTTATATGGTAGCATGTAGAGAGAGACAGCAATATCAGAATATCAAAATGATGCATTACTGCCAAGTGAAGCGTACATTTCTGAACAGGAGTAGTTGTTTACCTTTTCCCCAGGTGAAGGTCCTGGAAGTTCTCCCCTTTGTCGACGCGTGTCTGTAATACTCTTCAGAGTAGGTTTCCTGTGTAAAATATCATTTTCAGACTCTTAATACCCACCACCACAATTAATTACAATTCTAAACATAACATTGATAATTAGGGCTGGGTTAAAAGACAAAAGACAAAGACATTCATTTGAAGGAACTGATATCGATTCATATATCCCAATATTGACCATTTAATATAGGTCCTGGGTTTGATTCCCGCCTGGGATGCTGTGGCGCTGAGGGTGGTCCCCCCCCCATTACGGGGAGAAGGGGAGGGAGGGGAACAGGCACTGCACTAGTAGTTAATAATGCACCAGATTCGATGGTTTGATTGTACAATTTACAGCCTTGGTTCTTTGAGAATCTCTTTCATACCCAAGCAAAATTATTATTGTAACTGAAATATCGATATATCGGAAATTGAATCGCGATGTGAATCGGAATCTTATCAAATCGGGAAATCAGTGGCGATACCCAGCCCTGCATAACAGTGAGATGGTGAAGATTCTCTACTGTAGGCAAGTCTCTCCACTGTATGCTATAATTAACAAAATTAACAAAATTAACAAAATTAGGCTTATTCTTATTACTTACCATTTGGGAATGTGTACTGTCTTTTTTTGTAAGTCTTCAATGATGGGAAGAACCAGCAACTGCTTATTCACTGTTTTTAGATACTCCTCTGCACGCTTCTATTTACAACCAAGACAACATAGCAATTCTCACTTTCTCCTCAGCAGTCAACATTTGTCTTATGAACAACAACATCATTGTTAACAGCATGCTTATTCTCAATTGTGGAAAGCATCCTCACCCTGATGCCTCTTTCTGTCCTGCAAATAGCAGTGTCCAAGGCTTGAATGTCCAATGTTTCCCCCTTCTCACTGAGTTTTCCCAGACTGTGTTTCAGTTGTCTCAAATCATCTTGAACCTGTAATTATTTACAGTATGAACTAGCATCTAGCTTGCAAAAATAGCGAATTAGCTAAAGTTAAGTATGTTAAATAAACGTAGGCTAAAGATAATTTGTTAGATTTAGTTGCCTAATTTAACTCATTTACGTCATAGTGTCAGTTAGCCAATTTAGCTAATGTTATCTAATAAAACGTCGTTAATTAACCAAACATTACCTGAACTAATATTGTTCCCAGCGTATCTTCGTTTTTAGGGGTGTCAGACATTTCTTTGAATTGCTGATTTAACGTTAAGACTTGTCATTTCAGACTGCTAAGTGCTAACCAGCTTTACCTTTTATTTTTGAAACATTCCTCGTCGCTATGACAACGAGACGCCAAATCCCCCAGCATTGATGTTGCTTGTTGCCTCTACTACAGGCGGGACTACAGCTTACAAATTACAACTTTTATCATTAGTAGCTTAAAATCTTGTGAATAAGTGCACAGTCAGAATGTAGGCTACTAATACTAGTTTTCCTGCTGACTGAAACAAAAACGTGTTTTTTAAGACTTTTAAGGAAACGTTGCACCGGAAGTGATCATCGAGTCAGTCGGAGTTGAAAGGTTAACTAGTTCTGGTTCAGGTTAGCTAACGTTAGCAACAGCTTACGTCCCGCTCGCCCCAAAACATTGCAAAAATGTCAGATTGTGAAGACGCTACAGAAACGACTGTTCCATCTGTACTCATCACAAGCTGTGATAGTGTTTTCAAAGAAGAGGACGTGATCAAACGTAAGTTTAGCAATCAGCGCAATAAATGTGGCTAGCGTTACGTATGGTAAACAGGGTCAGCTAAGCTAACACCTATCTCACAGGTGCTAACATTTGTTAGCGGTGGCTACCATTGACAGTAAATGTGGCTACAGATAACATTTCACTTTGTTATTAACCTATTTGACCGACCCGTTGGTGGACATTTGAGCAGACTTAACGCCGACGAGAAGGCTGCTGATTGATACAGCTGTATTTTCAGCTAGCTGTACTGTCACCAACGCTAGTTGAACTAGAACAGTGATTCTCAACGTGGGCTCCGGGGACCACCAGGGGTCCTTGAGGGGGTTCCAGGAGGGCCACAGCAAATTGAGTTAATCCTTATTGAATATAAAATAAGTTAAAACAATTACATGTAGATAAAAAGACTGTTTTGATCATATTTTCACTGTTATCTCTACCTACAATACAGATAGTCATGAAATTCTGGACAAAAACATATCTGACAATAAAAGAAATCTAAGATTTGAGGCTGAAAAGCTCATCAAATGGGATGAAATTTGTGGTCCTTCATAAGAAAAATGTTGAGAACCTGTGAACTAGACTAGACAATTTCCTTGTGTGACTTCTAACGAATGATTGTTTATTTTATTTTATTTTATTTTAACTTTAGAGATCCTGGGTACGAGTACTTTGCCAGAGCCGTCCAAGCGGGAAGACACAGTAGTCTGGTATCCATGGACCATCAACAACAAATACTACACGGCAGACGTCAGGCTATGCATCGTACCAAGCACATTCCAGATGACTTCAGAGATTGCCCAGTCCATGCAGGCGTTCATAGCTTATTTTGACAGCACATTGGTGTGTGCATGAATCGGGAGATCTATTTCATAAATTGAACCCCCTTATTTTATGACATACTAAGTGACATATGTGTGGTATTTGCAGAAGGAAGGTTTGGAAAAGCTACATCCCTGGATATCAGTGGTGGAAGATCTCACTCCAGAGGTGCTCATTCTGGTTTGTGACAGAGTCTGTGAAAATGGTTAGTAGGATTTCATCACTGTATATTTGTTGGTTTCTGAATAGTCACAGGATATTGTTTTCAGCCGCAGTATATGACATTTGAAATTGCCATTGTATTCTAGGTGTCAGCAGACATGAAGCACAGCAGTGGTGTTTGGCTCACGCCTTTGAGCTGGTGGAGCTAAATCCTCAAGATCTGCCAGATGAAGATGGTGAGTTGGGATGTACAAGCATCTATCTATCTATATAAAAGGGGCAATGTGGCCAATGTTTGTTTGTGCTCTGTTTTATTTTTTGTAACACTGATGATGTCATCAATGATGTCGACTGCTTTGTGACATCATCAGTCATGTCATAAGATCAATTGGGATGTCATCAGTGATGCGAAGTTGTGACATCAGTGATGTCATAGGAGCAGGTGAGCCCGCACAGCGGCAGTGATGTCATTAGAGCAAGTGAGCCTGCACATCGGTCGAGCTGCGTATGCAAGCTGCAGGGCCAGCTCGGCGAGCTGCAGGCGCCAGGCGGGCAAGGCCGCTAGCGGAATCGAGCGCCTAGTAACAGAAATGATAATAAAATGACATACATGTACTGTATATTTCCATACTTAGAACATTGCTGGTATCATGTACTTACAGTTACATTCTCTCTGTTGCATTTGTCAGATGACTTTCCGGAGTCCACAGGAGTAAAGAGGATTGTCCAGGCTCTCAATGCCAATGTGTGGTCTAGTGTGGAGATGAAGGATGGTGAGATGAAATTACATACAGTAAATTTCTCCAGTACCCTTGCTACAGACTATTTTTAGTTGGCTATGTGTAGAGATCTGACTTTTGTCTCCGTTTCCTAGAACACAATCAGGGCTTTGGCTTGATGAGTAGTTTGGTCGCTTCAAGACACAACAACCCCCGCAGTTGCCAAGATCCACCGGTGAGTGAAATTTTTGTTGTTATTGTTCATTATAATTTGCTAATTTAACTAGAATTTATTTTCATCTAATTATCTTTGTTATATATCCATCCTATGTGATTTTAAATCCATCCATGTTCATGGAGGCATGCTTACTTGGTTCCCTTTTGTGTGTCAGTCTTCCAGTTTGCCAATAGAGGGCGCACTTGACAGTGAGGAGGCCAACAACACAGGCATGCAGGTGCATACAACAGTTGGTGAGTGAATGATTGTAGGTCTCCTTGCTAAAATATGAAGAAATGAAAATATATTAAAAAAAACTGAGATAAATCCTGATTCTGGCAAATTTGAATCGGTATTTCCCCTTGACACATGACTATCCTGATGATTATATATGATTGTGATTTATCTTCTCAGATCCAATGACTGACTTGGACATTCAGGAACTCGCTAATCTCACTGCTGGAGATGCAGACGTGGAGAACTTTGAGCGCCTCTTCACTAAATTAAAAGAGATGAAAGGTAATTAGGGAATGAACAACAAACACACATACACACACACACACACACAAGTCTGCCAGCGAAGACGGGGGGGGGGGGTGACTGGCAGGAGTAACGGTATCTTGACACCTGGCTCTTATTGTTGGTGTGGAGAAATCAAATACTTGTACAGCTGGTGTCCCTTATGTTTGGTTCATTAATATGGAAAGCTTCTCTGATTTCAATCTGCAGACAAAGCCTCATCATTACCTCATGAGCAGAGAAAAGTTCATGCAGAAAAGGTAGGCAACTGCATCCACCCCTGGATACAAGACAGACATGTTGAGTAGTACTTAGAGCTGTTGATTTTCATAGTTTGTGACTTTGGGATGTATATCTTGAGTATCCTGATAATGTAGAAAAATGTCTGTGTGCATCAATGGCATAGAAGGCTAGCTGTCCTGATTAAAAGAGGTTGACACAAAACAGAAAATATATATATACAGACTACAGTATCTTAAGATTTCAACAGTTTGTTCAATCCATGCTCAAGTTAATGTGACAGATTTTAATGTACAATTACCTGACATTGGAGCAACAGCATGCGCGACTTGGTTATGTTTCAGTGGGAATCATTGATTGGCTCAGCCCATTTTGTCGGTAAACAAGAAACCATGTTTATGCAATTTGAGATTAGGTTGCATATCTGATCACATTATGCTAAATCTGCTTTCCAGGTAGCAAAAGCGTTTTGGATGGCCATCGGTGGGGATGAAGATGAGATAGAGGGGTTGTCATCAGGGGAGGAAAGCTAAGCAAGAACTTCCTGATTCCTCTTCTATCCTGGGACTCCTTCAAGATCCAGCGCCCTTTGACCTGCTTCTAGCACCAGGAGAGTGGAGACACTGAACAATGGTATATAGGCATATTCATGTTTATGAACCCTTGTCTCTTCAATTGAAATTAATGCAATGCTGCTGTATAATGAGAAGCAGTTGGATTTCCTTATTAGGGGCAGAAAGTCATTTGGCGGAACGGAAAGGCACTTTTACGGGAGCCAACAGACAGCTCTGACCCTAAATTCAGTCTCCTCTTCCCTGGGTCCCCGGCTGCACTTTATGCCTCGAGTGAATTCCAAGACTTGATGGTAATGCAGGGAGGCGGATTGTTTGAGGTTTGTTTTCAAACCTTTTTTGTCCTTTTTGTTTAGGTACAGTTGTCACATTTAAAGTGACATAATGTGCCTTACCATGAGAAGCATTTGTAAGATGTTTTAGTGCACATTCTGTTGAATCAACATAAATAAAGACTCAAATGATTTTAATTGTCTCTGCAGTTTACTGAGACGGTTTTTGCTCTTAAATTATTTTTTTGCGATCACATTTTTTTTAATTAATAGATTCAACAAAGCAACAATTTCCATAACAAAAAGTAGAGAAGGGGAAAAAAATAATTTAAAAAAATTACAAAGTCCGCTGATCTCAAAACGTTGAACACGTCAACAAAACGAGAAAAAAAGAAGAGAAACAAACAAAACATGAAACGCACCACCCACATCCCAAACACAACACACATACTCACACACACACTAGCATATCCTCAAAAATAAACCTCTACAATCTCACACACTCTTAAATTAATTTTAACGTCAGTTTGTTGCACTGCTTGGATGAATAGTTTATCTGATCCTAATCTAGCAAGCAACAATCCTTGGGTTTGATAAAACGATTATTTACCAGTAATGACATTTTTATTCAGTTGCATTTTATTACATTTTCACAGATAAAACAATGGTCATTTTAGAACAAATATAACATGGGAAAAAAAACATACATAAGACTTGGAACAGAAATCGACTAAGAAACAACGTAAGAGTATAAAGGAATACAAGTACTGACACAGATACACAGTATTTCCGTTTAGCACCATGTAACTGTTGTAATAGATTACACAATGACAAGTCTTCTATACTTAAGTGCAGGATTAACATGGTAATTTCATAAACACTAATCACAGACACCGAGCATATTAGACATGCCTTATTGTAGCAATGTACATGTCATGTGACTGAGATACAGTATTTACTCGACAAGCAAAATACCACTACCACCAAAGCTTTACACTGATCATTGAGGGGCATAGTGTACTGCTGGCTAATAGTTGGCAAGAGGTGAAAAGACACCCCCCCCCCCCTCTCTCCTATGGTCACTGCTGGTGAAAACTCTAGCCACTGGAGTCACACAGTGCTAAAGTCTAAATACAATCACTCCATTACAGTCACTCATACTGTCAAAATGTTATGGAATCATTTTTCCTATAACAGTTGGTACAGTAATTCTGATTCAAATAAATTCATCCTATATCCAATACATAACAGACCAACTCAACCTGGGTTAGAAAAGCCTATAGTTAAGCAGATGCATTGCATGGGGAACCATTGAGCTTCCTTCATTGTTTTTCTGCACAAAAATAGATCACATGCCTGCTGTGGCGCACACAGACTATAGGTTGGACTACGAAACATAAAATCTCGTCCCCTATACTAAATCTAACAGCCCAATTGTACATTACGTTGGTGAATGTGTACATGCCAGGGGTCAGTCAGGTCCACTGTATCAAGCAATGCATGGCTACAATAAATCACAAGCTATAAATATTTATGTACAATAATCATATTGTGATATTAAAAAATATATTCCCCGTGCAGGACAGTATGCAAAAATAACTTATAAAAATGTCTTTCATTGAGCAAAATAGTTTCATACAAGGATTCTTTTCAAGAAACAATGGCACTAATGTATATTTCCTTGCTTAAAAATAGTTAAATATCCCAATTGAAGGATTCATCAGGTATTTCACAATTTCATCAAAATAGACAGAAATCAGTATGGGCAAAGTACCTTGTACTTCAAATATAATTAAATATATACGTTATTTCATCACTATTCACAATGATGATGTTTTTCATGTTCATTCTCCTAAATCAGGCTTATAACAGATAAATAAGCCTCTAAAATTCACAATGATTACAAAGATAGTGGTAGTGGGACACATTGAAATACCAGCATCTGTAGCGCCAAATACTCAAAGGTTTAGTTGTAAGCCTATTATAATTTCGAAGAGGAAAACGTCTTTTCAAACATGTGAGAGATGACAGAGCTGAAACTGTACTACGACCTAAACTTGGAAAACAAATATTTCAATCTTCTTTATCAAAATATGATACTGATAACACAGACGTGACACTGTCTGAATGTATAAGGACAAAACAAAAATGTGTTCAGTCTTTTGAAACCTACTGCAAATATCCTATGGCTGACTGTTGAGCACAAGACGACAAAACAACATACAAGCGACAAAAACAACATACAAGTAATAAAACAACCATCAAATGGAGACACTAAATGCTACTAAGGAAAGTGCTTTACAGTGTGTGAGGTGAAATGTTAGACTGTTGAGGAGGGTTTGATGAACCACATCTTTTTCCTTATCAATGAGAGAAGCTCCTCCTTCTTTTCCTATGTGGGTTGTGTATAAATGTGTCGGTGGGATCGGGGCTGCTGGGATGCGTGTGCTGCTCCTAGGACACACTGGAGCAGCGGATGCTGGGAGAGCCCATCTGTGTCAGCACCTTGTCAAGCCACTGCAAAGGGCCGTTGAGGTGCAGCTCGATCCAGCAGGGGGTGCTGGTCACCGTCTGACGTCTGCAGAGGGGGGAAGATACAGCATGTCATTACTGTGACAATACATCATGGCCCCACAAATTTAATATTGCTTGCTGACAAATGTTATTCTATTACATATAACCTCATTGCATTTTTTTTTATTCTGGCACTGTATAAATGCTGGCTACTCTGTATTTGGTAATACTTGATTTGGATAGTCAAATGTTGATAGTCAGCTAAGTATTAGATGTACGGTAAGTAAAAAAGGCTATGTTCAAGAAAATGCCACTTGACTCTTTGGTGCATCTCCCCAGACTATGTAAACCTAACCCTGACATTAGCCTAACCCCAACCCCATTTTTAAACCCTAAACCCAACCCTAACCCGACACTATTTCTAACATTAACCTCAACCCAAACCTTAAACCTAGCGCAGACAGTGAACATCTATAGACTACTTTTCACAAAATGACATGTATTATTCACGTGTGTATGTGAGTATCAACAATTGGACAATCCAAATAAACCCAATATGACCCAGTGTGTTCTAGTATTTTTCATTGAATTGGCACCACCAATGGGGTGCATAATGAAGCCAAATTGACAGGCTGTTTCTAAAATCATTTAAATCTCTGCCAGCAATGTTTTCTTTCTCCAAGGTATTTGGTGGCAGAAACATAACACGGACGACTCACAGTCCAGTGGGAATCCCCCATGTACAGGGTGTCTGAATGTGTTCACCTCCCACTCCGTCCCCCCACACCCCTGCATGCCTCCTGCATTCTTCCTCCGTTACTCAACTCTCTCTGCAGCCGTCCCCCTGCTGCACCCTCCCCCATCATCTTCCTCTCTCTCCCTCTCCAGGCCGCCTGTGCACAATGCCCTTTCACTCGTTGTCCTCTTTCACCCCAAAATTGGATTTAATTGTCCTTCTGGCCATAAACACCAAAGCCCCCTCACCCACTCTGACCAAACTTGAGGTCCGCAGCTCAATGAAGCCACGTTCCCCACCATCTTTACTGCAGTGCAGCAGCCCAACTTCCACAAACACATCCACAGCAGCCAACTACTCCTCAACGTCAGTGAAAAGTACTTATCCATTTGATTCAAAGTCATGTTTATGTCTTGATATATAACCCAATACCGGAGTGTCTCAATATGTTCACACCAGTGATGTCTCTGTATTTACTCTACCGACTACCAGTGCCGAGGGTGAAGCCACTGTCTTGTCACGGAACAAAGGGAGGGTCCAACCCTGGAGAAGTTCAACCAGGCTGGGGCAAAGACAAAGTATATTGCCTGTGTGTGTAAACATGCCAGCATGTTAAGGCGGGTGGCGTTATCCTACCTTGGAAATGTGAAAATGCGCTATCAAACAGGCTATGGGCATACATAGGTGTGTTTAAGTATGGATAAAGAAATAAAGGTAAACGTATGAAGAAAAGGATAAGAAAAAGCTGAGCAGAGTTAAAACAGTGGATAGGGATGTTTGGAAAGACAGAATCTAAAGTGAGAAGATGTGGTGTAGGTGTGAGGAAGGTAGAGTGGGTGTCTGGTGTCATCAGAGCCAGGCTGTAAGTAGCTCCACATGCTGTGGTGTCTGCAGAATGACAGCTTCTCTCAGGAGGAGAGCCCTGGGCAGAGAAGGGCAAGTTCACCGAGGGCTCACTTCAGACCCCCTGCCTCTGCCACCCCCGCCCAGGGGACTACTGAGGCCTGACAGCTTGCCTCAACATCCACTCTGTTTATCCAAGGAGTGTGAGACAGCAAGAGGCTCTAAGCATACTACTTATTGAGTCAGGCAAGGTCCACTTCAACTATTTGGCTCTCAGTCCTGAGCCAAGAACAGTGGAAATGTATGTGGTCATTCCTAAAAGCCTGCTAAATGACCAGCAGCTTGCATACATAACCAAGAAAGCTGATACTGCAAGCTTAATTTAACACTTGGAGAAGGATACTTTTTTGCAAATGTTGCTACAAAACAGAAAAAGAACATGTTTTATTGGATGTTTAGGGCTTTTCTCTGTCTTGCTTTCTGATGAACACAGCAAGCTGTGTATTTACAGTATGTGACTTGACACACCAAAATAGCCTCTAGATCAGTGGTTCTCAAACTCTTTTGGCTTCAGTACCCCCTTTCCCTGATTTCTGAATCCAAGTACCCCCTTTACCCATCTACAACATTTTGCTTAGAAAACTGCAAGATAAAACTATTACAGTTACAGTTACAGTACTTTATTGTCACTTCATGGTACAAGTATCACGAGCGAAATTCTGCTTGGTTCGCTCTCAGAGTCGGAGAGCAAAACCGGGTCGCCATTGAACAGCGCTAGCATATAATGTAATGCAGTGGGGAACCGTCAGGGCCCTCTAGGCCCTCTGTGAGGGCCTAACATGTTCTTAAAAAATAAAATTTAAAAAGTAATTTTATTATATTAATTCATAAATTGACAATCATCATCTAAACAAACAGTTTGATTTGGACTGTGAAGGGTTAACTGAATGAAGCCCTTTGTGTGACCCTATTAGAATTGTGCACAGTTGTTGGGAAGAATAGCAGAGCTCTCTGGTTGGCGTTCCCTCTACTAAATTCACAGAGGGTTGTTGTAATGCATTCACCGTGAGGATATTTTTCGAGTGACAGTAAAATTGACCAATCATATCATCCCTGGCATGCTGAGGGTTGACTGTATGACAGATTCCGCCCTCTGTGTGGTCATGTGACTTGCAACAAGTCCAGACAGAGTCAAGACACTCCAGGGGCGGGGCAGAATTCACCATCTAGGCGCGCGCAGTCTGTTTGTTTTTGAGGAAGTCAGCGTCACAGCCACGCATGGAAGCAATGCATTTCCCAGATTAATTAACATTGAATGAAAAGTTGGCTTGGTTGGGAAGGAAAGGGAAGGCCCACACCAGCTCTGATTTAGTTCAGCAAACTAAAACGAGAGGCATTACTTCACCACCACCAGCAATTATGCTCGTGGATGGATAACTGGATCAAGCTTTTTTTATTTTATTTAACCTTTATTTATACAGGTGAATCACCTTGAGACCTAGATCTCATTTTCAAGTGCGACCTGTTCAAGCAGCATCCAGACAGAAAGTTACAGTAACAAAAGTTGACAGACAGTATGACAACAGTATACAGTACCAGTACAGACAGACAAGCTTAAACAGAAGCTGTTCGGCTGGGACTACTGTCTCCTTTTCGGAGCGGAGACTTTGGCTATAAAGCACAGACATCAAATCGTAAGTTATTTAAACTTATAGGCTAGACCGGCCGCTGAGCCTGTGCCAATTAAACTGTAGGCTATATATGCTATATATATACAGCGCGCTGCTGCTGATGTGTGTGTGTATGTGTGTGTGTGTGTGTGTGTGTGTGTGTGCACGTGCATGCGTGCGTAATTATTATTGTTTTCAGACAGTATTGTTGTCATAGGATAGGACACAAGCCAAGATGGTAATTCGCTTTTTTTCCCCGATGGAACGGGGGGGGGGGGGGTTCAGAGGGCCCAGGTGTGAGAGGCAGGGTTCGCTACTGAATGAATGATAACCAAGCTTTTGAAGAATATAGCATTACAAACTAAGAATTGGAGTGAAAGAGTTCTGCTCCTCCTGAGCAGATTTATTTTTTACGTTTCATTCATTTTCATGATTTAGTCTTACATTTTTCTATTTTCCCCTTCCCCTCAAGTACCCCCTGTAGTACCTCCACGTACCCCAGTTTGGGAACCACTGCCCTAGATGATTTATATCATTTTTACCTTTAAACTGGTCAGGAAATATAAGCACATAGTCAGTCAAAAACATACCATTTTGTGAAGTTTAAATGTATCAAATAAGTTAAAATAACCATATTGCCTTTATCTAGTTGCCATAAGCAGTTGAATTTGTTTAAGAAATATTCATTTACCTGTACTCCGCTCCCCAACCTTTGACAAAACTCATGCGAATGGTGCACATCCTCGTGAGCTGGTAGACTGCCTCAAAGCCTTGGTTGACTGACTGGGCCAGCAGGGCAGCAAACTCCTGGTTGTTAAAGATCTTCAGATTGCAGCCTTGAAAAACAACAACAGATCCACATTTCAGATTACTATGTCAAAATAATGTCAGCACAAATGGGTCAATGGCACTCAATAATACGGCACATGTGTTTGTTTGTACATGGGTGTATCCTTTCGTGCTGACCTGGAGGGATTTTGCAGACGGTGGCAGGATGCCAGCCATAGCGCTGGTTGCAGTTGGGACTCTGGACAAAGATGGCGCTGTCACTGAGACACTCGGCAAACACCTCTCCCCCGATGTAGTACAGCCTCACGCCCCGTCCTGCAGGGAGGAGAGAGAACAGTCCAGCTCAGTGCATTCATTTCCAGCTGCTGTATATGTTAAGTGCAAATACAAAAAGGCAGATTAGATCTAGGGTCCATATGATCCCTATGAAGTAAAAGCAGTTACCTATGTGTCTGCGTGTGAGCTCCACCGCGGAGTTGCGGTTGACGTTGGACAGCAAGCCCAGGCAGAAACGTTCAGAGTTGGAGGGATCTGTGAATCCATCCACTGTGAGTGACGGCTGTGAGGCGTGGAAGGTCTCGCCTACCCGTTGGTTCAGCTCATAATAGGAGATGGAACACCAGAAGGCAGACTCGCAGTATGTCACAGGCTGCAAGTCTGAGGGAGCGAGGGGGTAATGTAGAATGTTGAATGTAGCTTTCAACAGAGATGAAAGCTACATTGAGGTCTTTGAAAAGGGAATTAAGAAGTTCATGAAAACAGGTAATCTGGTCTGTGGACAAACAATCAGTTGACTGTGACGATGCACAACGCTGATAAGAGCTCTCTTTGAACCTTTTTCCATTGGCTCTTTCCCATGACCCACATGGCTCCAGCCAGGAATGGGGAAGACATGTGACATGTGCCTATTTATTTTTTTCCAAACAATGACCCCCCCTGGTGGCTTTCCACATAGATAGAATAACCAGGCAACAGGATATTATTATTATTACATTACCTGGAGCTGTCTGTAGCTGGCCCTGCCACAGGACGACGATAGGCCATAGACAAAGAGTCCATTCATACCATACTTCCTCTGTTACTGCCCCAAGGCTAAGCCTCCCAGACCCAGTCCACTGGCTCACCTGTCCCTCCCTCTCGCTCCTTTTCCCTTTCACTCACACTCTGCTGACGCACTCGCAGACCCACTCACCCCTGGCTAAATACGTAGTGCGTGGACTTCATGTGAACAACACCATGGCTAGACATCAGCGATGTTGTTGTTGCCCGTTCATCTATTCAGTGAGCATCATCACCACCATGCCGGTGAGCTGTAATGTCCTTCAGTAGAGCAGAGAAATCAGCAGAGTGAGGTTCTGCAGAGAACATAATATACACAGAGGGTATATGTCCAGGCGAGGGAGAATGATCCATTTGCAGGAGGTATTTATAGCGACGGCAAGGTCATCAGGTACAGCCCAGGGCAGGAAAAGGGCATGATAAAGGATTGATCTTGTGTTCTTACTATAACATCTATATACCGGTAATCACACCATCATTATTATTTTTAATATTATTTTGGGAGCATGTTGCTTTTATTAGACAGCTAAAAGTAGAGAGAGACAGGAAAGACTGACGAAGAGAGAGGGCGGATAACAAGCAAAAAAGGTCCCAGGTCGGGTTTTACCACGACGCTGCCTAAATTCAGTTCCAAGTTAAATGTACCGTCATGGCTTCCCACCATACGAGTGAGTGTGCAGCATAAATCCTATACTCTCCTGGTAGGTAAAGCTGCTTTTTGCTTACCAATGGTACTGCTTGCTGGTGAGACAGGATCGGGCGACAGGCTGGGTGAACCTTGAAATAGAAGAGAAATAGACGATTGGCTTGTTGTGGCGTAATTAGAACAGGACCAGCTTGTGATGCGTGTACAATACATTCCTGTGTGTCTTACTTGTGTCCATGCTGTTGTTGAGCTGGTGGTCACTTGTCTCTCCATCTTCACTAAGATACCCAGGTGGAGGAGTTTCTGAAACACACACACACACAAAGACATAAAAGGCACGCACGCACACATGCACGCACACACACACACACACTCCCTCTAACATCAGTAGACCACAGATTGGCCATTCTTTACACTCGGCACAAACCTTGCTGAGGCAAGTTGATAATACCCATTAAGTGCTAGCTATGGTTTGTGGTAACAAGGGGGTGTTTTAATGATCTTTCATGTTTTCTCTTGTTGCCGAACCCGGAACAGGCCGACCAAGAAACATCTCAGGTGCTTACTGACTGACTGACTGACTCTCCATTGTTGAAACACACATGTGTGAGTGCTGAGCAGCAGCTGCAGAAGAAACATAGCGTTGTGAGACATTTGATTTGAGCATTGAAAAGTGGGCATGCCGGGGATGAGGAACTGAGACAGGGAGTGCTGCACTGCAGTGCCTACCAAGCCAAGAGGGAGACACAGCAGTCCGCTAAAGAATTGATTTTACCGGACAGATCTGAAACTTACCAATCATGTTTCAATAACAGTCTGCACTGCACCCAGCCCTAGGGCAGGGAACCGGTGCGCGGTTCTCCCCGGGCATACGTAAATAGCGATATTCCTGGAATGTGAGTTAGAACCAGCCAATTACATTGCATCTACATTAAATGAAGATATTCCAATATATTTTTTATTTTTGCATGCTTATTTGTTAGATTAACATTTATAACATTTTTTTGCATCCATGCTAGAAATGTTAGCCTATGTAGCCATGTTGCAACTTGCAAGCATTCTTGGAATTTTCTTCTAGCACAGATTGACGAGTAATTCTCTTGTTGTATAAAAGCAATAATACACTTGACGTTCTTAACTGTGATGGTGATTCAGTGCACTACGTCTTACCTATTGCATCACTGTCACACTCCTCAGAATCAGAATCACTTTTGTTGCCACAGTATGCAAGAATACATGAGGAATTTGTCTTAGTGTCATTATGCAGTGTATCGGTCATGTCAATATTGAGAGATAAAGAAATAGGAAAAACAACAAAAAGACATAACCACAGTACACAGCGCTTTCTGGTATTATTGTTAGAATAAACAATTTCCTAGAAGGCTAGGATATATATATTATATGCATAGCTCATAAAAACCAAACATCCAAATATTTGTTCATGGGATTAACATAAACCTTTTTCTTTTTTATGATGCAACCATTTTTGCATTTCGGTTATGCAACCAATCAGTACTGTGTAGAGAGCAGAAAGTGATGTGATTGTTTTTGTCCATATTCTGCTTTATCTAAATATTCATTTAGGCCACCACACACTGAATGGTCGAACATGAGAAAATGTACTTGTGCACATCCTTAGTTCTGTGTTGAGAATTAGCGGTAGGGTTTCTCTCACCAGGTATATAGTTACTCTGAGGCTCAATGCCAGCTGGGAAGTTGGTGTTTTCAGGGATGTAATGGCTATAGTCATCCAGCGGGGGAAACTCTGTGGGGATATCTGTGTGCCGTGGTACGAGGACTGGAGGCAAAACTGGAGACACACAGACAATCATTAAGGTCAAGCTCAGTTATGGCAAAAGCATATTTTGAGTAAATCAACTGGAGTCATGTGACAAACTACTGCACTCACTTGGGGTCTCCACTCTCTGGTAGTGGTATGGGTTGACACACACTTCATCCTTCTTGGTGTGGAAGGCGTACTCACAGAGGTCGAGCGCCCTCAGCTCATGGTGGGACTGCAGGTCTGGCCACCGCCACAAGCGGCAGTAGATCACATGAGGAAGACCTTTTCTGTGGGAGACCTGTAGACGGCCATCCAGAGACCTGAGGGAGACCACCAACACGACAATTATGGTACATGCAGATCAAGACTACTTTGCTTTGCGTGACTTGCGTTGCTTCACTCCATCAAAAGTTATCGCTTGTAGGAAATTCATTGGGTGTATTTTTGGGACAAGCATCTGAGCAAACTCAAAGTTTGTTTAACATCATGTGTTGATGGAGACCCATTTTGTATGTTATCATTTTCTTTATTTCAATTTGCCCAAATAGCTATAATTCATGGCAGGTAATGTCATTTTATTTTTAGTCAGCTGGTTCCAGACTCCTGAATTGCATGACGGTCCTGCCCACTCTTCAGATTTGGTTGAGCGAGAGTTTTGTGCTACTCTAGTCACTGGCATGTTCTAGCTCAGAGAAACATTTGAGCCCAATCAGCTCCTTTGTGGGCGAGAATGAAGTTTGAACCACGGTCCCCTTAACGAGCATACATTTGCCTTTTTTTTTGTTTTTTCTTCTTTTTTTGGACGAAAACGACCATCATTCTAGTTGGTAAATACGGCCAGCATCGGTGTAACTGAAAATAACTTCAGAGGGGTCAGATACGTCAGTAGACGTTAACTAGTGATTGGTTAGGGGAAAGCAATTCTCCCTACACAGAAAACGGCTAACGTGAAGAAGGCAATCTCAGGCATTCAGTCTGAATATCAAGCTAATATTTTAGGCTACCTCCAGTAACTTAACAGGAAGAACAATCCCCAGGCTTTTGCTCAAATGTGATGCCGCATGCACCGTCATGCTAATCTGTGTTTGTGTAACATCACATCTTTTCTACTGGAGTTTGGAGGCGAACTGTTCACCTTATGAAATCACTTGTGATGTGTAACTACCTTTAGAGTGGAGTCACACTTGACAGAGAAGAGGAAGAGATGTTTTGAAATGATTGCTGTGGTATAACTGGCTCAAAGGAGCAGAAAGTTGTGCTGGTGTTCTGATCTACGACATATGTTCATATTCATGCATGATGCATCGGTGATTTCCATTAAGGAAGATCAACCTTAACAGAGGAGCAGAACACACCAAGGTATTTTTTTCACCTCAGACCAGTTAAAAATGCTGTCCCCCAAAAAGCTAACATAATGTTTGCTTTTTTCATTCAGCGTATTAGCATAACTATGAAAGAGAGTATTCTATGCCAAGCCTTTCCCACATAGGGGCACCAGTCAGGCCAGGGCAACATTAGCTTACATGTGAACCATCCTCAAATGCAAACACCACATGCCAACTAGAAGCTCATTTGGAATACAAACAAAAGTAGGCCTAAATGCTAGGCCCAAAATCTACTTAAATGGGTGTTGCTAAATATTCCAATGGAAAAGGTCTTTATAGTGAAGCAATGGTTAAGACAGGCCAAATGATGTTAACCATGATATGATGCAGACCTACTGAAAAGTAGCTAACACTGCTGTGACTGTATATATGGCCCATCTAAAGAGAGTGATGAAAGCTCAACATAACCCATTTTCCACATGGCTGATGTGGCGTGAGGTGCAGGAGCGAACCAAGCCAGTGCCATGAAAGTCAAATAACCACACCTAACTAAAAAAAGGTCAAGGAAAGGCTGCCCTGGTCCCTTGATACCAGGGCATACCCCCCCCCCCCCCCAGTTAACTAAAATGTTTTTTCCACACTCAGTTTTGACACACACACACACACACACACACACACACACACACACACACACACACACACACCCCCTAAACAGCATGGTGGTGATGATAACTCTATCCCAGCTGAACTCCACAACAGTTCAGCTCATTGTTGAACTGTCAGACAAGCAGAACATATGGTTCTCATTCCTCACCATGGCTTGGCCTTCCCCGGAATTACACCAATTATTTAACTTACACTACTCAACCAGGGACACCATTACCGCGATTAAATGCATTCTTACTGCATTTTCAGCCCTACCTCCTCCTCCGCCTACCATCATTATATGTTGGAAGCTTCTGCTACAGTAGTCTGCACTCTGCAGGCTTTAAGCCCCAGACACACCGGGAAAACTAGAAAGGACGAGCAGCAACTGGCCGGTGGCGGTGTGCGCCTCATGGCAAAATTTAAACGGGATCAAAAGTGTCTCTCGCCATTCACCACCATTCAGATTTTTTTCAGACGCTGGTGCATGTAGGCCCCCGTCCGGAAGGGGAGAGACTTCAAACTTGATGTCGTATCCAAGTTCATTAGATCCATGTCGCCTGCAATAAACTTAAAAGATTGCTCAAATCTTAGATTCTGTAGGCGGCTTTAGGCGCATCCACGCAAACAATCAGAGTTTTACTCTCTGCTGCAGCACACAGTCGCATTGAAGTGGAATCCTCTCATCCACTGAGAGAAACTACAAACTGCACTGCAGTCAGCGAGGGCATCCAAGCAGCACATTGCACCTGGAGCAACTCCTGAGTAAGACAGAGATGATCCTTATCAAGTAGGGGTGGGGGAAAAAATGGATACACCATAGTATCGCGATATTTTGCCTGACGATATTGTATCGATATTTGGACGCCAAGTATCGATATTGGGGGGAAAAAAACAAAAAAACATTTGCAGGCCATGCCAGGCCACCGGGCTACTATAAACTTTAGTTCCAAGGCCAGCACTAAACAAACGGTAGCACATTTTCATTTTGTTTTAACAGTAACAGTTACAGTAACGATATCGCAATACTATCGACTGAGGTATGACTGAAGTATCGTTTTAGTATCGTATCGTGGGCATCTGGTGATTCCCACCCCTATTATCAAGGAGTTTGCTTCCAGAGTCTGTACAGAATGGAGCCCATATACAACAATGTGTGGATGGAAGCTGAAAAAAAGCAGAGTACTAGTCTAGCAGTAATATCACCAATATTGTCCACTTTCTCCTGGCTATACTGTAGTATGGTTTGCTCAGAGGTAGTGATGCTGATGATGACAAACAACATTGAGTACCTTCAAATGCAGAGAACTTCTTTCTCCCTCTGCCACATTAGAGGTGATGACAGTATAGATAGAGCATTATATGCAGTCGGTCTGTGTGGGAAGTGGGAACGCCCACAAAATATGACTATGGCTGGTGCACGGGTGGGGTAACCCCCCCCCCCCCCCCCCCATATATCTCAATGGGCTGACTCACCAAAGGACGGTGTTGCGGCTCTACACTGCAGGATTGGGGATTCTACGCAGGTACATAGACGTCTGTTCAGATGTGCGTTTACTAACTATGCTGAATGGGGAGAACGGGAGGATTTACCCCACCCAGCCAGCTACCCCAGCGTCTATGACGAGACATCGACTCAGCCTATAGTAGTCTCAGAATGACTATGCATCCCCCACAGATAGCAAGGCAGCCGTTACTCTGTAAACCCTACTACTACAGCCTCTGGCCCCACTGGAATTAGACCACAAACTAAACAGTGGCCCACGCCCTCTCTTGGGCCCGGAGCACATTCCCAAGTACTGAGCAACAACCTTTCAATGTAGGTTGCCACCCATGTTCAGACTGCTATACACACATATACACACCGTGATGGGAGTCTCTCTCTCATTAGCAATTAGGCCTACAAGCTGTCTGAATTGTGTCTCCCTTGAATAATTAAAACCACTACAGATGCAGGATCTTTGAAGATCTAAGGCAGTGGTTCTCAAAGTGGGGTCCGGGGACACCCAGGGGGCCTTTGAGTGGGTTCCAGCAGGGGGTCCCCCAAAAAGCGTAATAATTCATTTTCACTAGAATTCCAACCAAAATTAACATAACAATGTATGACTATTTTGGTCATGGGTTTCATACACTTTTTGTAAAATATCAAAGTGTGACGATGCCTTACCGGCACTGTCCGCTCAGTTTACAGTGAGCTACAGTCTTGAAGTTAGTTAGTATCGCCATAGAATGGAGGGTAATGGTACAGCTGTTAAAAATCTGCCAAAACACACATCTCACGGTGCCAAAATACATGTTGTGCTTCGGGTACTCCCCACACGATGAAATATTAATCCAAAACGCACATAATCTGTCTTTTTGGAAGGAAAAGAGGTAGCCGGCACTATTTTCCAAACATGGCCGCCGACCTATTTTCCTTCCAAAAAGAGATTATGTGCATTTTGGATTAATATTTCGTCGTGTGGTGAGTACCCGAAGCACAACATGTATTTTGGTGCCATGAGATGTGGATTTTGAATAGCTGTACCATTAGCCTCCATTCCATGGCGATACTAACTTCACGACTGTGGCTCACTGTAAACTGAGTGGACAGTGCCAGTAAGGCATGATGGTGTATCTTGGTTATGTGGGGGGGATGTGGCAAATGAGCAAAACTCCCGAAAAAGTGGAGTATCCCTTTAAGGGTACTGGTATTCATAATGGGATCATCATTTTTTCAACGATACGCAGTCCTGGCCAGGAGAGTGGGAGGGTCATCATCACAAAAGCTAAAATCTTGGCACAAAATCAAATGGGTGTCTGTGGTCTAACCACTGATCTCAGGAGTAACTGGGCAGTGTATTCAAGCACTGACTGCACATTCGCAGGTCTGAGATATGGGTCTGTCTTCTTGTTTTATGCAGTAGCCGGGGGGGGGGTAAACTAACAAGGAGGAAGAGACCGGCAATGATGCACAGTAAGAAAAGGCATTTGGTCAAACGTTCAAGCACATTTCTTCAGAACAAAGAATATGTGCATGATGCAGCACAAACACTCCTGCACAGCAACTGCAAAATAAAATAAAATAAATAAATACTTTTCAGACAATCGCTATTGGTGTTAGATAGCTATCCCATCTGGGGAATCCCACAGAAAGCATTCATTCCAGCATTCCACACTCTAGTCTAAACATCGTCCCAGGCCAGCCCTCTGAGAGTCACAGCTCTAACATGACTTCATTCAACCACTCGCGTGAACTGTAGACATACAACATTACATTACAGTACAGTACTGTGTGGTTGTAGACCCACCACAGCTAACAACGCAGCACAAGCAGGGGCGTTTCTAGGAAGTGGCCAGGGGTGGCACTGCACCCCCCTTGAAATCTGATTGGCCAATGGCCACCCCAAAATCAAAACCCTGAGGGTGCTGGTGTCCGTGACTGACATTACTGTGTTTCAGAGGCTGTAGTGGGCTCATTTTTAAAGCTAGAGTGAAGATACTGCCATCATATTAAACTAGAAGACCATAAAGCATGCATTAGTTCCAACCATGTCATGCTAGCTTGTTGGGAAGGGGGCTAAATAATGTTTTAAATTTTGGCTCAATTTTGGCGAGGGAAAAACTGGCATGGCCATTTTCAAAGGGGTCCCTTGACCTCTCACCTCAAAATAATGGCTCATTTCCACCACATATAATAACAGCACAGTACGGCTCTACTCTTGCTTGGCCTTACTCGTCTCGACCTGATAGACTGTTTGCTTCCACCACAAGTTTATTTGCCTCCGCCCACAACTGGTCGTCATAGTGACCGCATATCTGCCCTCCGCCCATAGCGACCGCATATCTGCCCTCCGCCCTCCATTTGTATAGCAATGAAATTAAATGAACAAATGGAAATTTTAACAAACCAAACAAACAAATGAAATCCCTTGGTTGTATGTTGAATGCAGGAGAGGACATGACTTTAGCCGGTGTGACTTTGGTGCTCAGTCAGTACTAGTCACTGTGACCATACCAGGAAGTAGGCTATAACGTATAACGTTTAAATTAAATCCATACACGGAACTGTTAAACTGGTTATGAAATAATGGTCCCTCTATATGACCTACATGGGCAAATGACACCATCGACCAGGAGAATGGATATCAATTTGTTGTTATTTACATGCATGCGCTGCGCGATCGACGGGGGTTACGCTACGGGGAGAAGGGAAGCCACCAGCCCGGCGGCCACTCACCAGGAAAAGCCGCGGCTCCGCTAAACCCCCGCCTCCATCCTAACGGAGCAAGACGTAACACACAACTACAAGGGCTTCCCGAGCAGATGACTTTTCTCTCTCAAAACAATTGAAAACCACTGTCATGTTAAGGCTGAGCAAGGAGATCGATTTTATTTCATCAGAGCCGAAGGCAGCAACACAAAACACTGATGGAAATAACAGAAGAGAAGGTAAGTCCCACTAAACTGGTATCCAGACCAGCATTGACAGTATTATATCCAGACACAGTAGACACGATTCTGCGACTGACTGACCAATCAGTCGTCTGCAGTGTTTTCACGTCACCGTATGATAGCAGCTGGAACCTCGACAGAGCAGGGACTAAAACTAGCACGACTCAACCCGGGTTGTCTCGGTTTTTGACCGTTGATTGTACAAAAAAGCGAGTCAAGCCGGGCAGGGCCGCGCTAATATCAGCGGTGGAAATGGGACATAACTGAATGAATGACTGTGCAGAGCTGCACCACAAATTCATATTCTATGTTCCCAGCTTTCAGATTATGTGTCCCACT
The DNA here is from genome assembly GCF_964638095.1 of Poromitra crassiceps. Taxonomy (NCBI): domain Eukaryota; kingdom Metazoa; phylum Chordata; class Actinopteri; order Beryciformes; family Melamphaidae; genus Poromitra; species Poromitra crassiceps. The sequence continues at coordinate 24,373,097 of NC_139636.1, forward strand.
TATATGTGACATATACTGTTGACCTGCTATCTCACCCTAAAGATCTGCTGCCCTCCCTAAAAGACAAAAAAAAACTGTGTCTGGTAGGGAGGGGTGAAGTAGAATATGGCCATGCTAGAGGCGACACCATCAAGACATTTAACCCCCCCCCCCCCTTGAAGGATCACATGTAAAAAAAAAAATCCTTTGCTGCATGTCATCCCCTCTCTCTCCCCACCTTTCCTGTCTATCTGAATGGACTGCATTTATATAATGCAGAATTTTGAATTCAAAGTCAGAATTATGACTCAGAGCGTCCTCGTGGCTCACCTGGTAGCACACAAATGAATGACGGAGACTCTGTCCTTCGCGCGGCCGACGCGGGTTCGAATCCGACCCGGGGGCCTTTGCTGCATCATTCTCATCAATTATGAGAATAAATGCAGAATTTTGAATTCAAAGTCAGAATTATGACTCGGAATTCAGAATTCAGAACTCAGAAACCTGTCTACGGCACATCCTTCCTAAACTCAGTGCCACCCTTGCTCGAGTCTGTACCCCACCTGGGCCACCCCAGTCGACCTGACACGTCACTGCAGAGGAAGAAACGTGCTTGTTTGACATCAATTTACGTCACTTTGATGCACAGTACTGTGGGTCTACCAGTCATATCAACTCGATATAACCTGGCTAGTGATGCAAAAAGGAAGAGAAGCTAGCTATAGTATGACATAACAGGCGAAGTACCGTTAGGTGGATAAAATGACAGGCACAGAGGAGCCGCACTACGCTCAAGGAGCTTTTCATTAGCCACCATGTTACTGTGACACCACTCAACCACCCATACGTCGCTATTAGCTATTTGAACAAAAGAAGAGCTGAAATGCAGGCTAAGTTATCACCCATAAACGAACGTTATTTTCAACATGTTGTCGGAAACATGGTTGTGGCAGCTAAAGTTAGCAAGCTGACCAACAACCGTCTGCTCAAACTCTCCTTGCCTCACTGGTGAATTTCACAGCTATGCAACGTTTACTAGCTAACGTTGTTTTAACAAGCTAACTTTGATTAACGTGACTACGCAAGCTAAGTTAACGTGAAAATATATGTGCTTGCTAACGTTAGCTATCTATCTATCTAGCGTTATTTGATTTCATTTAGCAACATTAGCTGGCTAACTGCGAGACAGCTCTGCGTGCTAGTAGTAATGGCGTTATAACGTTACGTTACCTGGGTATGGTTATGCATTTTGTGTTGATATTCTGTGTGGTAATGGCTTTTTCCAACTCATCCAACTGTCCCGTCTTTTTCAGCTTCTTCACCAGACTTTTGACAGCCTTCTCGCACCATTTCTCCTCCTGTCCGTTCTGCTCTCCCTTCTTCCAGCCAAGCAGCCTCTTCACGATTGGGGGAGTGAATGGTAATATAGACATTTTGATTTGATGCTTTTAAAACAACAGTACTCCCCCTTTTACCGTTCAAGAATTACAAAATCATACAATTATTTCTCTATAATAATAGACAAGTAAGTGAGCTAGCGGGCAGCAAAACTCCCAGAGAAACAAGGAGGCTCAACGGCGGCTTGCTCTGGCTCTGGGACTCGGAGCTCCTCCAGCAGCCAGCAGGTCTGTCTTCTGGGCCCGCCCCCTCCCTCCTCACCTCTCTCTCAGCCAGCTGGGCCAGAGAGTGGGATGCTGTCGTTGGACTGTCCACGAAAAAAGAGAGAGACTGAAAGTAATGTGTTAATTAAGCAAATAAGTGTATCACATAAATTGGACCACAATTGAATGATCATGATTCATGTTCAAAAGAAGCTTCAAATATTTTACACAAATATTAGTTTTTTATCTACAACTCATCTGAGTGAGTATTTTTATGCTACGCACTCTACTACAACTTCAAATGATTTATTAAGCTGCACATGGTGTGTCATGGTACATAAAAAAAAAAGTCCTAACAGCCCGGGAATAGAAAATCTGTTCCACATATAGTCATAACACAATACATGCCTATTTTTTCTTTACAATAAGTTGCATGCATCTACTCATGAACTTCAGAGGCAGGAAAGGGATGAAGTGTTGCAATCAGAGATATCAACACTGAAATGTGACCCAACTTGTACATTTACTGTGCCCATAAATAGAACACCCTTAAGAGTAATCCTTTTGATCCCCTCATAAAAGTGATTTAATTTCACCTTGGATGCATCTTTCCAGAAATGGACGAGGTGACCGGGCATTCATTGCTATTTGGGGTTTGGGTTTTATCGTGTTATTGATAAGTGCACCCCTGGCTGTCGCCTCCTGGCAAACAGCAGTGTGCCTGTGCTATAAATATCTCTGCCCAGGAGCAGCCCCTTTTCCTCTCCCTATTTATAACCTCCATCAATGACTACTAGTGTCTAATTTTACACAAGCATTTGGCATGGCTTCTTACTTCCTTCTTAAATAAATATTATAGCAATCTTGGCAGTGACATCTGAAAAGTAAAAGGGGCATTTTGCATCATTCTCATCAGTACAGTCAGTTGATAACTGATAACTATGTCTAAATGGATATGCTGTTTACAGTATGAGGATTATAATAGTAATCATTGATAAACACTCATTTGTAGCTAAATATGTCATTTTCCCTAGACTACATCTGCCTATATCCTACTTGAATTCCTAAATTATAGATTTACACAAATGATTAGCCTACAAATTACACAACATGTTGCAGTAACATGGGAGCCAAAAAGGGAATGACAGCAGCAAGGTGATGCTTCTTTCTCCACAGAGCCCTGGAACAGGTTGGAGAGTGGTGTGCACCGCGGCCATGTGCAGGCCTGCTCCAGGCCGGCACCTTCTTACACCCAAGGGACATGATAAGCTGGACAGCTGGTGTGTTTTTGCGTGTGTTAAGTGTGTGTGAGAAAGAGTGTGTGAGAGAGAAATGGGGGGCTCGTGCAGAATGTGTCAGACAGGGGGGCAGATGGGCCGCAGCAGGCAGAGGAAGGTCTTAGGGACAGAGTGAAGAATGATTTTGGACAAAAGGCACGACGGCTGGCTGAATAGGTAATGACTGCAGACAATCTGATGGATAACAATGGCATTGTGATAGACCACTCATGGGGTACATGGGAAACAAGCAGGGTGGGTTGGGGGGGGCCTGATCAGCTGGACTGCTGTCACAGGGAAAGGGTCTCTTTAGCGCAAGTATGGCTTTTGTGTGTCCATATGGGAAAACCTTTTAGAGTGTTATGAGAGCGCTGTCTGTTTTTAAGAGATGTTGTGGTTAGTTTACATCCTTCAGGCCACTGAGTCCGTCAAGACGGCCGGACAGTGATCATAATCAAAGCACATAAAAGTTGAAAAATAATGTTATGTTTTTTGGAGTAATTACAACTGTTTGTCCAGTTCAAACCCGGGTTCTGTTATAAACACCAACGTTCTGTGCTGAATGATAGCTTGCCAGCATTATTGTATGATGAAAAGTTTCAGGGCAGCTTACATCTATCCTCTAGAAAACTATAATTGCCCCAGAAGCTAATTGCAGTGTGGTAGAACGAGAAGTGGCTGTTCAGCCAGAGACTGCACAGCCCAATCAGGGTGGGGTCAGGTCCTCCCTACAATCTCTGCCTCCGTTTTAATCTGCCTTCACACTGCAAGCTGTTATCTATTGCTTGCAGCTATCAATCTCTCCCCAGACGGTGACACCTCCAAATCTGGGGCAGCAGTGACCTCCAAAGCCCCCCCCCCCCCCCCCCCCCTCCCTGCCCTAAACCAAAACACCCTCAAATCCTCTTCCTCTCGCCTCAGACTTTGCCTCCCTCCTCATTGTGTGTCCCTCTGTCCAATATACCGGTATTCCCTTCCCTCCCTTTACATATCCCCCGTCCTCAGTTTCTGCTTCTCAGATCCCTCACACTATGATACCATTCAGATGCTCCAGGGAATATGAACTACAATGCTGTTCACAGACAATAATCTATTATTCCTACCTTTATCCTGTTAAGTTGTGCAAAGTCACAAACTCTAAATATGAAGTTGAAGAGCATATAGTAAGTTTGATGTAGCACATTTTGTGAGCAGGCCAAATGCATTAACATTTTGGTACACTATGAAATACAACTAGCAACAATTAAGATAATGTATCACCACCTAGTGGCTTCCTTCCATTACTACACTATTTAATGATTTTCATTCATACAGAGGCAACTATCGGCAGCTTTTTTAAGGCTAATATTTTACATTGCACAAATATTGAATCTCCCAACTCATGAATGTAACGTTCACTAATCTTAACCAATGGGGATATGTATTCTCTGTTTGGCTTTGTGTAAAATAGGTCATTCTCACATTCTTTCCATATCCTCCTTTCCTTATACAATTCAAAATGACTCAATGCAAGCAGTATTCATCTAAACTGAATGTCTCCTCGCTACTAAGCATAATACTCACTGTAAGTATAATTTATTAGGGAATCAACACCATGGATTTATAGGCTGTTCCATAAACACAATTTACATGTTTATTGTGAATAATGGCCCATAACAGCATTTACGTGATTCAGAGGCTTTGCAAAATATCTCCTCTTACATATGGATGGAATTCAGCACTTTGCCATGACTCATTAACTTTACCTTCAGGCTAAATGGTTTTGTACTGGCCTGCACCTCAAGCACTTGGCCCTGTATTTGCAAAGGTAATCCCTCTCCTTGACTCCTTTTATTAATGTTTATTTCATGAGTGGACGTTGTCATCCTCAATGATGAACACAAAGGACATATTCTTATTATTCTTTTTCAGACTTTTATCAATTTGGCAGACTATGCAATGCTTCTTAGAAAAAGAAAGAACCATTACAAAATAACACTTTGAAATACCATTTTATTGAAGACAGAAAGGGAAAGTTTTGAAAATGAAAGTATGGTACTGTAATAGCCTTTTATTGACAACGCTAGTCGTACAGTTTCTCCTCATAACACTTACTATCGGTCAGACTTCATCATTTTTAGAACTTCCCCCACAAAGCTTACTTGTCATATATTTTTTTAAATCTGGTAAATACACCCTGTCACTCACACCACCGCCAAAACTAATGATTGTGAAATTAGTTTCAGAGCAATCAAGAGCTCCCCTGCTAAGACCCACTGTATCCATATGCATGAAATTGCTTGTGTTAATACATGCTATGAATCGTGGGTAATGCAGTGAATAATTCTGACTGCACACAATAATGCTATTTTCTATTAGATTGGGGACTGTTGTGAAGCTGGAGCCCTGTGGCAATATGCTTGTAAATAGCCATGTATGGATAATTAAGCATTACTCTTGAACATTAAAACTTGCTTATTTCAGAGAGCTGCAGGCAATGGAGGTCTCTCATTGGACTACAGCACTACTTTAGGTATTAGTCTTTCCCCATAATGTGTTCTCATTAGTATTAGTATTAGTATTCCAGCATTTTTAAACTTTTTGATGGCTGCTGAATCCTGATAGTGTTTTCATTGATGAGTATTCTAGCAATTGTAAACTTTTTTTTAATGCCATCCAGTAGCGCATATTCCAATTACTCAAAGTATATGCTGATACTGTATCGCTTCAAGCTGCCTTTGGCGCCTGACTAATATGATTGTATTTTATTATTATCGTTATTATTATTATTAGCCTATTTAAGAATTCTGTGATATTTAATAGTGCCTAAAGATGAAAAATAATATTAGTACATTCGTTGTATGCCTGCTTATTGTGTTCTCTTCTATGGTCTTCTGTTCCTCCGAGCAATATGATACAAATATTAAGAATCTTTAAAATATTTTACCATGATCATTGGGTGTCAATATTTTAGAAGTGGAATCAATGTCTTTTTGTTTTGTTTTTGTATTTTGTTTATATACATGTTTGTATAAAATTAAGTAACAAATCACTGTTAACAAAATATTTAATATGGCAAGAGACAGTCTTGCACAGAGACTGTTTCTGCGTGCAACCAATATTTGCTGTTATGAGGAATGAGAAGCAGATGCAAGCTAACCTTCAGGCGCTCCATCTGAGCTTCCTGACCTGTGTTAGCGATGGGGGGGCCCATGTTTCAGGGAAGTAAATAAACACATACCAACACAGAGTTGGACGATGAGGAGAGAGCAGTCCTCTCCCTCAGCTGCTGTGTTTGGCTAAACCTCCTCTGCATCATTTTTCTCCTCTGCTCCAGCAGCCCCACAGTCTCTGCCCACCATCGCCCCCACAGGGGGTTAATGGCACATCATGCTGTACCTGCGGGCCTGCACCGCTGAGCCGAGATGAGCACGAGCAGCAAGGTCAGAGACAGTCACACACTGTTACACAGTCACATTGCCTATGCGGGAGAGTGGTGGGGGCAGCAGCAGGTGTGTGGTTAGCATGAGGAATTAGGTTGGAGAAAATGCTGACATGGATGTGTTTGGACTGTGGTTTGGGAAATAATACACATTATGTGTACAGGCATGACAGTAACCACTGGGTAAAAGACTACAACTGAAGTCATGTCATTGCTGCATCGTCTTTTAGTTATTTGTCAAATATATGCTTGCCTGGACTCTTTGTAAGACTCAAGAATGGATACATACTGGGGCTCCAGAAGTGCATGGGGGTTGAGATGAATCTAGGGAGGGCACAACCAGATGAAGATCCAACCGGTTTTTCTAAGATCCTAGAATTATGTGCCACATAAAACAAAGCTTGCTTTTCTTCTTCTTCTTCCTCTTCCTCTTCTTCTTCTTCTTCTGAGGCCTAATGAATTGAGATGAAACTAGTCTTTATGAAAACAAAGTTCCAGCTCCCAAACCTCTGATCAAAATGTTACTAAAGGCTACTGTACATTTCTGTCTAACCAAAAACCTGACAATTATTTGACCAAACATACTTCTGGGGTTGGCAGGGAGATCTATACAGACATTTTCCTGCCCGTACATGTATGTCCCTGGCCTGGGACATCCCAAGGCCATTCCTGTCAGTGTACTTGAGCAAGACATGCATTGCGACCTCCAAAAATATTTGGACAGTGACACTTGTTTGTGTTTTTGGCTATTTTTCTTTTGGATTTCATACTGTATGAATAGTGTATGATTATGATATTATTGGACAGACAGCTTTAATGCGAGTACATTTTCATTCATATTTGAGCTACAGCACTTTAAGTAGAAGAATGTGTACTCATTTCAAGGTGCCACAACTATATGAAGGTTATTTTTATTTCTACCTCTATTAATTTTAATAGGGGTTTATAGGGTTTTTCTTTTCTTGTTATTTTATGTGTAAATGAATCAGTTGAATAAACCTAAACCATCTATAATGTTTATGGGGATTGCCTTCCCCCTAGCAGGTACTACCCATCACTCATTAAAAATGCAATCTTGTGGTGAAGATGGAGTTTAATGTGGCTTCGAAGATGATTTAATGTGGCTTCATGAAAAGAAAGCAATCAGGATCTCTGGAGTCCTCAAGTCTACATTTATCTATGCCCAACATAACTGATCTCTGGAGTCCTCAAGTCTACATTTACAATATCTAAACACAACATAACTGATCTCTGGAGTCCTCAAGTCTACATTTGTACACAATATAACTGATGCCGCTCTGATGCAGTGGAGAGAGGCATGTAGAGTAGACCAGGATCACAACACTGCTTCATTTTACAACAGCTCTGATGCTTGTGCTCTTTCAAATCCACATGTAAATCAAGTATTTATCTATTGTGCATCGCCATAGCCTCTGATCAGTCCATACAGACGTACAAAATACAGTAGATCTCAAATGATTAATTCTGGACCAGGTACAGTAGAGCTGTACAGTCATGTGACATCTCTTGACCCGGAAGTGAGTTTCCCATTCATTTTCTCCATCGACATTTCAATATCCATATATAACGAGTTTTAAGGCTGGAACCAAGCCAACCCGTGACATACTGAATCGTGAGTTACCATAAAACATTTCACTTGGAGCAAAAACAAATAGATAGGGGATAGAAAATGCAAGGTCTTCGATCTTAAGCCGAGTGCAGCCCAACACCAGGCTCCTGTAAGACAGGGCCAGGAGAGTGGGAGGGTCATCACAAAAGCTAAAATCCTATCAGATGGGGGAACCCTGGGACACAATCTTATCCAATGGGGATCCTTGGTCTAACTTGTGTCAGTTTTGACACGAAAAAGTTTGAGAACCACTGAGTTAGAGACAGTATGGTTGAGTATAAGTAGGGGGCCCAATATCACATGTTGTATATACCCTATAGGGTTTTCACGACAGCTGCCATTTTGTGTCTAAAAGGCAGGGTAAACACAGGTGCACCCAAAACATGAATTAGGGTTTCCAACTTCCAATCCATTTAGTTGTTCCAGTGCTGGGGCCCTCATTAATGTTTTGGTTGCACCTGTGTTTTCCCTGTCTTTTAGACACAAAATGGCTGCTGTGAAAAAGGCCAACGGTGTCTTTTTTTTGTTCTTCTTCTTTATAGCTCCAGGGCAAAGATGTTTTTCCCCTTCTAAAGAATGGCTACAAAGTCTGACCAACTGATAATAAAATGTAATGTGTACACCAGCTTTCTTCAAAGTGCGCTGTCATTATCCTACTAATATAATTGGACAACAGTTGGTTGGTGACCAACAATAGACCCTCACCCTATTCGCAGCAGCCATTTTGTGTCTCAAGGCAGGGTAAACACATCTGTAACCAATGACATTAATGATGGTTTCCAACTTCCATTCCATTTATGTGTTCCAGTGCCAGGGCCCTCATTAGTGTTGCTGGTTACACCTGTGCTTACCCTGCCTTGAGGCACAAAATAGCTGCTGTGAAAAGGGTCCACTGCTCAACTGCGCATGCACGAAGCACATGCCAGTTGAGTGAGCCATCTGTTTCTATATAATACCACAGCATTTGATGACTTTTCTCACAACACATATGTGAGTATGTGTAAAAAAAAAAAAAAACATATCTACAGTATGTGAATGCATGATAACATGAGCATAAGCCAGAGACAGAGTGAGAGAGGCCGAGTAGACCAGGATCACTTCTTCATTAAATACACAACATAGCTCTGATGCCTGTGCTCTTTCAAATCCATATGTAAACCATTTCCTCCTCCTCTTAAAACCTCCGGCTCATTAGTGTTGCCTTTATGACATGGCTTTACCTAAATGCCCTGGATTTTTCCATTCCCTTTCTGGCCCACTCTCACACTCTGCTCAGTAGCTAAAGGAGAGCGACCATGAAGACATTTTCTTGCTTAAGCAGCATTCCTCTGCTGTGGTTGCAGCTTTTATGTTGTCTAAGTCTTAAGCCTCGTAATGCATTGATTGCACTCCACTTTCTGTGGCTCATTTCGTTAAGGGTGATGTCCTAATTGGGTCAAATCCAGCCTTTGACCTTTTCTGTATGTCATCATCATCCGCTCTCTGTCCATGAAGCAGAAATCCCAAACCTATAATGGTTAAAGAAAAGAGTATCACTTGATAAGGCCATGATCAGCATGGTACTTATAATGATACATGTTGAAAGTGACATGAGCAAACAGCAGCCTTGCAGAAAGAGTATCAAAGCAAGGTAGTGACAACCTGCCTGCAGCCCCCTCCTCTCCTCTCTCCTCTCCTCTCCTCTCCTCTCCTCTCCTCTCCTCTCCTCTCCTCTCCTCTCCTCTCCTCTCCTCTCCTCTCCTCTCCTCTCCTCTCCTCTCCTCTCCTCTCCTCTCCCCTCCCCTCCTCTCCTCTCCTCTCCTCTCCTCTCCTCTCCCCTCCTCTCATCTCATCTCATCTCCTCT
>NC_139636.1:24387848-24425348 GCF_964638095.1 Poromitra crassiceps
CTCCCAGAGCCCACATTCATGCCCTGGGACACAGAAAGGGAAGGACTGACGGAGGTGAAGGAAGAGGTAGAGAAACAGAACAAGAGCATTCTGGCTCAACATATCGCAATACATTTCACACTTTTAAGGTGAAAGCCAGGGACAAGAAAGGAATGATGGAAAATGAGAAATTGCACGCCGTTGTTGCTGTCAAAGTGAAGTTGGTGGAATGCCAGAGTTAAGCGCATGCCGGGGAGGTGAGGAATGATCTTGACTTACCCTGGGACTGCTCAGAGCCAGAGCTAACTCTAATCTGACAATCATATGTTACTAATGGGAATGGCCATCTTTAACATGAAATCAACCCCTACATGAATATACTATTAGAAATACTATTAGAAACTGAATACAAGGATATATTTCAATGACTAATCCACTGGTTCTCAAACTTTTTCACATCAAGGACCCCTAAACTGACACAAGTTAGACCACAGACCCCCACCTGATAAGAGTTTTGCTTTTAGATGAGTTATTGCAGAACATGTATGAAACCCATGACCAAAAGAGTCACACATTCTGTCATTGTGTTACTTATGGATGGAATTATAGTGAACATAAATGATTCCCCTTTTTGCTGGGGGACCCCCTGGAACACCCTCAATGACCCCTGGGGATCCCCGGACCCCACTTTGAGAACCACTGGCCTAATTGACGACTGCAAAAATCCAGACAATGAGACCAATTCATTATTCTATTTGAACACTCAATCTTTTACACTGCCCATCTTCCTTTCGCACTGAATGAGAATTTATTTTCTTTCACATTTGTTTTTAGTGATGTAAATCCTTGATAGATTGATTGATCCTTCAATCCTTGACAGTTTATCTTACGTGCTGGGAACAGTGAGCAGTCATCTGCTGCCCAGATCCCTCAGCCCGTGTCCAGTAGCCGGCTCCTCCGTACACACTTACAACCCAGGACAAGGCCTAAACAATGTTGCACATCTGGGGCCTCAGCTGGCCAACAGCCACGATCGCTCCCCTCTCCTCCCCTGGTGTACATTACAGCTGACTGTAAACGCACAGTTTCATACCTACAGCCCGAACCACAACTCACAGGGACTTTCTATGTGGGCAGAGGTCAAATCAAGTTTACACATAGCATGGGAAGAAAATCTTTGCCTCAGTGCAAATCCCTGGTTTGTTTGAAGATGTATCACAAGTATAGAATACCATTGATTTCCAGCACACCCTGACTGTCACATGCACCATGTAGCCAACGCGAAGATTGTAAATCCTCAAGACAAAATGTTCAGAATCTCAGCCTCGTCTTCGTCCGTGCCTCCTTGATCTGTGGGGAAAACCAGTCTATGGTGGGAACGAGCAAATATCAGTCTCCAAATCAGCATGATGATCTTTGCTAAGAGGCACATCAAAGCTATCTGTTGTTCACATCGCAGACAGGAACATAAAAGGGCTGTGGTATGTCACAAGAGTTGGAGGTATTTCATTTGCCATTGTACGAGGAAGGCGTGTAATGTTAATTCATAATGTTGAAGTTTTATTTAGACATTCTATACATATTTAAAAGAATGAGATCAAAACTTCTCATCAAAACAACGTTGGGCAGATTACATTCCACAATATATGGATATGTGAAATAATCTCATCTGACACTCGTATCTGATGACAAGACTCGTGAATTAGTGGTGCAAATTGCTAGGAAACATACAGTATTATATTTCCCTGGGTGAGGTTGTAATTAAGATCTACAAAGGTGAAGATCTCTTCTCTGGCATAATAGTCACGACAGTCTTCTCCCTCGCCCAGAGATGTAGAGAGAAAGAGACGGTGTCTCTATTATAGGTGATGATATTAAATATATGGAGGATCTCGAAAAAACGGATAGCTTTTTCATATCTGCAATATGCCTGTGCCTTGATAAGCTGAAATTAAGTTCTCCAATTTCATACCCATTGCCAGACACCTAAATAATCTCTTTTGTATGTGTAGAAGAGTCAATTCCATCCCGGGCTCTTTTTCTCTCTCTTCATCTTCCTTTCTCACTGAACAAGGGTTGACAAGTTCTTGTCGTTCCTGGACGGTTGGAGAGAGACCCAACAAAAGAGGCCTTGTGTGAGACTTACCCCTGTCAGACAGCGCACTTTGATATTAAAAACTCTGGCGAGGGGGGAGGAGAGTTAGAGGAGGCAGGGAGGAGGGGAGCCGGGGGTGATGGGGTGGGGGGTAAAGATGAAAAGGATGAAAACAAACTCCTACTGTCTCCTAAGACCGTGTCTGTAGGTGTAACCTCATAATGGACGCACAAATATTTGTCCAGTCAAAACAAAATAAAACAGCTCTTTGACTCCGTATGTAGTAAGTCTGATCAGTCTCTCCACCAATGTGTCTCTAGCTTGTCCCGCTGTAACAACCACCTGCCTATTCTCTCGCATTCTCCAAACAGTGATCACATTGACACACGGGGGCCTCTCTTCAGACAGGAGGGCTGAACAGGCCTCTTAGGCTGGACTGCAGCCATCGCCAGAGGGGAGAAATCCCCCTGATACTGTACCTCACTGACTGAGGCTGTGCCAGCGACCTGAAATACTAGCAGATGCCTGCTTGTGCCCAAAAACGTGTGTGTGCCAGCAAAAATAAACCAACACTGAGGAACCAAATTTACCTTGCCCTCGGTTTAAACCTGAGTGAGAGAGCTGGCGTGAGAGTTCAACACTGCAAGTGTGGACTCCTGGAGGAAAACTGCACTTTCACACTGGAGGGCCACGGGACATAAAACACATTACCCAAAATATGAATTTCATTACATCTCTCGCAAACACATAATTCAACCAGAATCAGCAGAGCCCAATAAAGGCCTTTTTTTCCCCCTTTTTTTTTTTTCCAATTTGCAGCTTGCTCTGGGGCAAGTTACGGAGGAACGAACAGCAGTAACACACAGATACCGGTAAATCTGTACACTTTCCAACGCAGGAGTGACAAGCTACAGCATGTCAGCCATTCAGGAAGAATGCAGAAGCAAGCGTAATGAGGATTTTCTCTCTCTTTTTTCTTGCAAGGCGCCTGCTATCCTGCTTATCCTGATTTTGAGGAGCCCTGAGGGCAGTTATTACAGCATTTATATTAATTCCCCTGAATTGCTTCATTTTGTTCATACAGGCCAGAGAAAAATCTCAAGCAATTAGAGGAATGCTAGCGGAGAGAGGAGATGCACTCTGTAAAAACATTTGCTCAGTGATGGCGTACGCATATAGGCTACCGCACTGATGTGTTTGCTACTGGAAGGGGTTTATATTGTAGCCTCTACATCAGGCATGGGCAACTTTGATGATAGAGGGCCACAAAACAATGTCCTCGCTACCAGAGGGCCAGATTGTGACCGTGCACTTCCCCAAGTAGCCTACTGTAACACCATCACTCCCAATTATAGTTACTAATTTGATGAAAAGGAAAAATGTATTATACCAACATTTAGATTTTTTATTTTAAAATTGAGTAATTCTTCCATTCAGATGACACCAGAAACTTTGCTCTAGCTTTAAAACAGCCCGCTACAGCAATTTGATGGGGTACATCACCCAGATTAGTAATGTTGCATGTGCAATGTGCATCCTGGATATAGTTTGTTACAATAGCGTTAGCTCAAATGCTAATGTAAAACAGTATGTGGATGGACAATGCTAACGCCATTAGCGCCATGTTCTGGGATGTACAGTAAAATAAAAACACAGATTTGGGTGGTCTAACCTAACCTCACCAAAAATGTCTGCCTTGTAATTTTTTCTTCTTTTTTTTATTGACCCAGGGGCCACACTGAGTGAGGTCGGGGGTCACATGTGGCCCGCGGGCCACGAGTTGCCTACCCCTGCTCTACATAGTGAGAACTTTCTTGTCCTATTGATGTATGAGATCCCAGGTTGTCAGCTGTATGCAGAGTTCCCACACATCAAATTCAAGGACTTTCTGGGCCCAATTCCCTCAAATTCAAGGACCCAACACGGCATAGTTTGAGACACGGATGAAGATGAATTACTGTTACAACACAGAGAGAGAGAGAGAGAGAGAAAGAGGCTTGAATGTGTGAACAGTGAACACTTCTCAACTGTGCTGTGTTGCACCTATAACATTAAGTAGAAAAATTGCCTATCAAAAGAACTTCAATTTCTATTCCTGCACAAAATATATAATGTAAAATTCAAACACTTTCAATGACCCATGTCTATTTCTGTCTATTTTCAAATGGCTGAGGCTGACCTGGCTCCAGTAGCTGCGGGCTCATTCCTATTAGGGATTGTTGGCCATGTTAATGGCTGTAAGAACATCATCAGAGCCGTCAGCTCTGACAGGCTGCCGCCACTCGTACCTGCTGCCACAGGCGAGGGGATGGGCCAGCGCATAAATCTGCCCAGGAATCCGTGAGAACCGCAGCATGGCGCGCAAGCAGCAGCAATAAGAACTGACAACGAGCAGCACAGGCAACACAGCAAGTGTACCTCCTGCCACTCTTCATCTCAACAAGCATACGCTGGTGGAGAAGGAACACCGATCTGAAACCCAATGCATGTAACACATCCATTATCTTCTGGATTGATCGACAGGATGGATTGCACCATCCATCCATGCAGTGGTGGTGGAGGGCCAGTCAGATGAAGCTTTGACAGAAGAGGCAGATTAAGAACTGCTGGGAATCCCCCCTTCTTGTCTGAAACCTCTATTCATATAATATTTCCTATGACATGTGTCCATTATAGTTAGAATCGAATAGAATACAGTCAACAATATGTATCTCAATCAGACTCACACACTATAGTTACACTTGTATCTTAGCTTAGAAGGGACATACTAATACATTATAGTGTCTCACCAGAACAATGTAGCTCTCAGTATTTATTTTTCACCTTAAAGCTTTGAGTTATCATAATACATACTCTCATAAGCACATCTCTCCATGGGCATCTCCATGATAGCTAGGTTCCGTTGATTTTGTTTTTCTCTTTGCTACAGTGAGCCAATGTGTGGGTTAATGGATGGGGGAGGGGTCCTGCAGGGTGGGGGGTTATGAGTGAATTTGTTTGTGTATGTATTTTGTATTTTCTGTGTTTTTGTTCATGTCTTGTGGTTCTTGTTTTGTTGGTATGTTAAAAATTAACAAAGAAAAAGAAATTGATCACACAAAAAAGCACATGTCTCTTTATCACACTTTCAATCCCCGCACAATTTCATCTCACATGACCTCACAGAAATCCTAATCTGTCATGTCCTGTACTAATGTCCTGCCATGTCAGCAATGCAACTGCCTCCATGAACGCTCCGACTGTTCATCCCACATGTAATCTCTGTACCACAGCTTACTGTACTGTACAATGCCTCAGTACCAACACTAACTTATCTATTATGACGTCCGCTCTCTGTACGTCATAGCATAAAAGACTATATATATATATCAGTCTCTTCCTCTTCCAAAGAAATGTATCCATGCACCATGCTTGCTTGTTGCATCTCTTCCTCTCATGAGACCTTAAAAAATCATATTAAGTATATTCAAGTAAGCCAAACCTCTGACTCAAGAACTTTTATATTCATTATTTCTACATCACTGCCTTTCTTGCCTGTTTAACTCTTCTCTGCCCTTCAGTTCCCTCTCCCATCTGCATTTTCTGTCATTTTCGACAGAAAATGTGCTCTCCACCCTCTATCTGCTTCTCCCCATCTTCCATCGCCCTGTCTTTCTCCCGTGGGCTCCTCTCCCTCTCTCCGCCTCTCCCCTGCTCTCTCTTACAGCGAGGTGCTGACAGAAGTTAGCATTCACAATCTTTCTGTGAAGGCTTTAACAGGAGCCAGATGAAAGACAGCAGCAGATTAAGATGTTAAACAGCCTCACATGGGATGGCACGGGAGAAGTCAGGCAGTTTGGGGCTGCAGTGCTGTGGAAGAAATGGAGACAAACAAAGGCCCAGGAATGTCAGATGGCGATCATGTTGCACGGCCCTCAAGGAATAAGACGTGTTATTAACACTGGCTGCTCTCGTTGGCTGGGAAGCCCTCGCCCCTCAGGGGACGCTTATGTTCTCAGGGGACCCCCTGGCCCCACAAAAGCACTGAGCTTAGGGACAGCATATCACACCGTCCCCCTGTTCTGGACACTGAGCTTAGGGACAGCATATCACACCGTCCCCCTGTTCTGGACACTGAGCTTAGGGACAGCATATCACACCATTCCCCTGTTGTGGACACTAAGCTTATAGGGACAGCATATCACACCGTCCCCCTGTTCTGGACACTGAGCTTAGGGACAGCATATCACACCGTTCCCCTGTTCTGGACACTGAGCTTAGGGACAGCATATCACACCGTTCCCCTGTTCTGGAGACTGAGCTTAGGGACAGCATATCACACCGTTCCCCTGTTCTGGACACTGAGTTTAGGGACAGCATATCACACCGTTCCCCTGTTCTGGACACTGAGCTTAGGGACAGCATATCACACCGTTCCCCTGTTCTGGAGACTGAGCTTAGGGACAGCATATCACACCGTTCCCCTGTTCTGGACACTGAGTTTAGGGACAGCATATCACACCGTTCCCCTGTTCTGGACACTGAGCTTATAGGGACAGCATATCACACCATTCCCCTGTTCTGGACACTGAGCTTAGGGACAGCATATCACACCGTCCCCCTGTTCTGGACACTGAGCTTAGGGACAGCATATCACACCATTCCCCTGTTCTGGACACTGAGCTTATAGGGACAGCATATCACACCGTCCCCCTGTTCTGGACACTGAGCTTAGGGACAGCATATCACACCGTTCCCCTGTTCTGGACACTGAGCTTAGGGACAGCATATCACACCGTCCCCCTGTTCTGGACACTGAGCTTAGGGACAGCATATCACACCGTTCCCCTGTTCTGGAGACTGAGCTTAGGGACAGCATACCACACCATTCCCCTGTTCTGGACACTGAGCTTATAGGGACAGCATATCACACCGTCCCCCTGTTCTGGACACTGAGCTTAGGGACAGCATATCACACCGTTCCCCTGTTCTGGACACTGAGCTTAGGGACAGCATATCACACCGTTCCCCTGTTCTGGACACTGAGCTTAGGGACAGCATATCACACCGTTCCCCTGTTCTGGACACTGAGTTTAGGGACAGCATATCACACCGTTCCCCTGTTCTGGACACTGAGCTTAGGGACATCATATCACACCGTTCCCCTGTTCTGGATGCTCATTGACACTCACTAACCGCTATCGAGCCACTGCAGAATGGACTAAATCCAGAGCTTTGGTGAAGTTTGATGCGGAGTAGTTTGCGATTTATTTTTTATTTCATTAAGAAAATATATAATTTTTTCATCTTTTTCACCTTTATTTTATAGTTAAAAAAAGAAAGACTCGGAGATGACATGCATCAAAGCTCTTGGGAACCCACCCTAAGTAAATTCAAAGACGCTAACAACATTTAGCTGTGTTACCAAATTGTTAGTTGATTGTTACTCATATAAAACAAGTGATAAATCACTGCTGAGATATATTGTGTTGCTGATCCATAGTATTGAGCAGAGGAGCCAACAGTTCCTGGCCATACGCCACTCCTCTGCTGCAACAATGTTGGCAAAGAGGTGATCTAGGATGTACAGTTATACGGGTTTGGGCTGCCAAGTCTGACGTATACATACTTGCACTGGCAAATAATACGATGTTCCATAAACCTTATAAAGTAACTGTTGGAAGAGAACATCCTAAATATGGATTTTAACATCCAAGCCAATCCCAAAGCCTTATGTAGGGTTGTAAATGTCTTGCACATAATTCGTATTTTCACATTGTTCACAAAAGAGTCCCTAAGACTAAAAATGCGATGAAGCAGAAACAATACACAGTAGTGAACTTGGAGACATAATTTAAATTGATACATTTGTATTACAACCACCAGTGTTTGAAACAAAAGAAGCATCACTTAAATCTAATTTAGCGATTTACTTTTGCCTCATTCTACCGGTACTTATATTAGTACATCCAAGTTCAAACAGTGAAATAAACACTGTTAAAATAATGAAAAACACTGTGTGGCTGATATCCCTCTTCCCATTAAAATCGCAACAGAACAATTACACAGAGAAGTCAGTTTTGTTTAGCAAGACTTTAACATTGAAATAAAACGCCCCGGCACAACAGTCATGCAGCCAGGCACCAGGAGCAGTTAGAAGCTGCTGCAGTGGTTTGGTTTCCCTCACTGGATTCCATAGCCTCTCCTCCAGTGAAATGAGAAGGAGCCCTGGTTTTGGCCCTTGTGGACTCCCACCCACCCTCTGAGCTGATTGTGAACGGCATGCACACAGTAACGAGCGCTCGGTTTGATTTGGAGAGCCAACTGCTTTCTACATCTGTGTGTGTTTTTCCCTGCATCTCGGGCGTGAATATGAAACATTCGCTGTTTTTCACTGTTCGCTCCTGGGTTTAGTTTGATCGCTGGATAGTTCGTTTTTGTCTCATCGTGAGATGTACCTTAATTTGGAGCTGCCTATAGGCTGAATGAAACAAACGCACTCAGAGGCCCATACACAAACACATGCATGTGTCCACGCATGCTCATACACATGCACACATGCATATGCACATTTATGCACGTGCATGCACGCACGCACGCACGCACGCACACACACACACACACACACACACACACACACACACACACACACACGCACACACACACACACACACACAAACACACACACACGCACACATTCCAGGCCCCCACTGGCACTCATACGCTCAGCAGGTATGTCAGTGTGGAGACAGGCTGTGGTGTGTGTGTGTGTGTGTGTGTGTGTGTGTGTGTGTGTGTGTGTGTGTGTGTGTGTGTGTGTGTGTGTGTGCGTGCGTGCGCGCGCGCGGTGTGTGTGTGTGTGTGTGTGTGTGTGTGTGTGTGTGTGTGTGTGTGTGCCCCTGGAATGCGAAACCTGACCTCTGGGCTGGAATTGGAGCCTCCTCACTCATCTCCACTCTTCTTAGAGATACGCTCGAAAAGCCCCCTCTCATAGCTGGGCCTTGCACTAGCCAGCAGAGTGCTGCTTAAACAGCTAAATAAAGTCATCTTCAACAACTGATGTTTCGGTTTATCTTTTGCATGGCCAAATCAACATGAGAAATCTTAAAACGCACTCAAAACAAAACAAGTACTACCAGGAGAGGACCTGGCCTTTCTGATTGGACCCGTCGTCAACAGAACAGAACCAGCGACGTGGACATCTCGGCTGGCTCCTGAGGAGAGGAGGAAGAAAGCCCACATGGTGGAGCCTAACCGCCCCATCAGCCCCAGTCCACAGAACCACCAGCATCGCAGGCCAAACCTCAGACTGGAAGCTTGGAAGGCAAAGCAGTGTGACTGCATTTCCTGAGTCCACCCCATTTCAACTCACAATATGGAACATATTAGGAGCCCTGCAGAAAAAAAAGGGGGCCGCGTTCCTAGATCTTCTCTTTTACAGCCCTTTTGAAAAAAAAGAGAAGAGAAGAAAAACTCAGTCAGACTTCTAAAAGGACAAACTGGCCTATGGAAAAAAAAAGTTGTCGAGTTCTTGGCTGAATCAATGAGCATGACATACTTTAATACACAGGATTACTTTTCAAAACATATGTGAGACTCGGTGTTAAGTGGATGTATTTGGTATTACTTAGTAGAAAGTATCAAAGTGATCGTAACGTATGAAACTGATCCATAATAGGTTCTCTTAATGGGTCGAACGTTCCAAATATCTACAAGCACACGCAACCATGTATACAAACCTGTCACCCCCAGTGCAAAAGGAAATTACTTCATGTATTATTGCCTCACAATTGAGCTAGAGGTGTCTGATGGGATTTGATTATAGCCCATAAGGACACTAAAAACTCGCACTTCCAGATTCCATAACTCCTTCTTCCCAAGGGCCATCACAATACTCAATAAATCACAATCACATCCCAAATTATAAAGTATAAAGTATTATGCTGCTGTCATATGTGTGTATATATGTATATATGTATATATGAGTATATATATAGATTTATATTGCATATAGTTATTTATTACTATTACTACCATTACTACCCTATTTATTATTATTAAGTCTATCTACTATGGGGTCTGGTGAATCGTTGGTGAATTGTCTGGTTGTACTGTATGTCTGCACAAAGGGGAGTTTGCAACTGCAATTTCGCTGTATGATTTTATTATGCAATGACAAATAAACTACTATTCTATTCTATTCTATTCTATTCTATGAATTAACCTTTGACCTTTTCACACAGAACACTACAAACGCCGTTTTCCTTCTTATCAACAAAGCTCCTCATACAGAAATAAAGGGCGAATGCTGTCTTTCTCTCAAATAAAAATAGAATATCCAAGAACGTAATTGGAGCTGTGTCTGCAGTGAATGGAGTCTTGTCCCCTGGCAGGGGTTAATTGAAAGAGCAATGCCTTTCTGATGTGAAGTGAGAAAGCCGTCCTTGGTTAGATTTCGGACAGAGAAAGACGGATCCGCGGTCTGCCTGTTTCCAGTTAAAACAGAAGCCTGCGTTCAGTCAGATGTGTCTCATATTGTTGGAGTGGGACTTCACTCTGCCAGCCTCTCGGCCTCTGCCTTGGAACTACAGCCTGCAAACAAATGACACTCCACAGCACGGGGTTTACAGAAAACCTTTTCTCAACCTACATCGGTTGAGAAAAGGAATGTAAAACAGGCTTATACTTTTCTAAACGGATTAAACATTTGACAAAACACCTTCGATATAGCCTAGCAAAACGGCATAACAAGGACAATTGTACTCCCTTCATCCAAAGAGACATTGGAGTTGGACAAGGTGAGGTGGAGATAGGCTGTTGATAACTGCTGTCAGAATTCAGCCTAAGGTTGTATGCGCGCGTGCGTGCGTGTGTGTGTGTGTGTGTGTGTGTGTGTGTGTGTGTGTGTGTGCGCGTGTGTGCTCACACTGTGGCATTCTTTTAACCTCTGTGGAAACTCACTAAAATAAATCCTTTTCGTACGTCAGAGAGGCCCCTGTGCACCCTGTAATTACCGAAGAGAGGGTGGGATCTGTAGAGGAGCATCAGGCCTGCACTGCTTTTGGCTTCTGAAAAACCACCTAAATGCTTACTCAATGCTCTGTTACAGGCTCAGTTAAAGGCTTACTCAATGCTCTGTTACAGGCTCAGTTAGAGGCTTACTCAATGCTCTGTTACAGGCTCAGTTAGAGGCTTACTCAATGCTCTGTTACAGGCTCAGTTAGAGGCTTACTCAATGCTCTGTTACAGGCTCAGTTAGAGGCTTACTCAATGCTCTGTTACAGGCTCAGTTAGAGGCTTACTCAATGCTCTGTTACAGGCTCAGTTAGAGGCTTACTCAATGCTCTGTTACAGGCTCAGTTAGAGGCTTACTCAATGCTCTGTTACAGACTCAGTTAGAGGCTTACTCAATGCTCTGTTACAGGCTCAGTTAGAGGCTTACTCAATGCTCTGTTACAGGCTCAGTTAGAGGCTTACTCAATGCTCTGTTACAGGCTCAGTTAGAGGCTTACTCAATGCTCTGTTACAGACTCAGTTAGAGGCTTACTCAATGCTCTGTTACAGGCTCAGTTAGAGGCTTACTCAATGCTATGTTACAGGCTCAGTTAGAGGCTTACTCAATGCTCTGTTACAGGCTCAGTTAGAGGCTTACTCAATGGTCTGTTACAGGCTCAGTTAGAGGCTTACTCAATGCTCTGTTACAGGCTCAGTTAGAGGCTTACTCAATGCTCTGTTACAGGCTCAGTTAGAGGCTTACTCAATGCTCTGTTACAGGCTCAGTTAGAGGCTTACTCAATGCTCTGTTACAGGCTCAGTTAGAGGCTTACTCAATGCTCTGTTACAGGCTCAGTTAGAGGCTTACTCAATGTTCTGTTACAGGCTCAGTTAGAGGCTTACTCAATGCTCTGTTACAGGCTCAGTTAGAGGCTTACTCAATGCTCTGTTACAGGCTCAGTTAGAGGCTTACTCAATGCTCTGTTACAGGCTCAGTTAGAGGCTTACTCAATGTTCTGTTACAGGCTCAGTTAGAGGCTTACTCAATGCTCTGTTACAGGATCAGTTAGAGGCTTACTCAATGCTCTGTTACAGGCTCAGTTAGAGGCTTACTCAATGGTCTGTTACAGGCTCAGTTAGAGGCTTACTCAATGGTCTGTTACAGGCTCAGTTAGAGGCTTACTCAATGCTCTGTTACAGGCTCAGTTAGAGGCTTACTCAATGGTCTGTTACAGGCTCAGCTAGAGGCTTACTCAATGTTCTGTTACAGGCTCAGTTAGAGGCTTACTCAATGCTCTGTTACAGGCTCAGTTAGAGGCTTACTCAATGCTCTGTTACAGGCTCAGTTAGAGGCTTACTCAATGCTCTGTTACAGGCTCAGTTAGAGGCTTACTCAATGCTCTGTTACAGGCTCAGTTAGAGGCTTACTCAATGGTCTGTTACAGGCTCAGCTAGAGGCTTACTCAATGCTCTGTTACAGGCTCAGTTAGAGGCTTGCAGCACAGTAGCAGAATCATGGTAGGTCACTGAAAACATACTACAAAACAAAAATGCAGCGCTGCTTTGTGGACTGTAACACACAAGATGGCCGGCCTGATCATGAAAGCCTCAGCAGAAGTTTTGTTTCTTTCTTTCTTCTCAGCCAAAATATACTTAATAAGGTAACACTTTATAATAACGTCAGTCGTAAGCCATTTATAAGCCTTTAGTTAATGATGAACTAATCACTTACAAAACATGAATACGGTATACATTTGTAGATTATTAAATGCTATGTTAACATATCAATTTTGACTAACAGAGCTACCCCCTTGTATGTAACACATGTACGTGTCATGAATGGTTTACACTTTAGATTAGGGGATGCAGAAAGCCTTGTAAATTAATTGTAAATGATTTACACATCATTTAAAACTGGTGAGGAACACTTCATTTACTAAAAGTTTATAGATGACTTACAACACATTTGTATATGTTAACATTTATTAATAATCTACAAATGTATATTCATGTTTTGTAAATGGTTCATCATTAACTAAAGGCCTATAAATGACTTACAACTGAACGTTATTATAAAGTGTTAATAATAGTAATAACAGAGTAATAACAAAGTTGTCAATCAATCATCATCCAAACACCTTGCACACAAACACACACACACACACACACACACACACACACACAGACACCGACAAAAGACACCCAACCCACACCAGAGCACATCAATCACGCCACTTCTGATTCACGGTGCTAAATTCTGCCTATTAGGTGGAAAAATACCCAAAAGGAAAAAGTCTCCCTTCAGCCTGCCCTGCGTGCTGGCCTGTAATCCCCGCTGAGAGCGTGGATCCCCTGTGCGCTGGCTGGCATGTGTCAGCACGCCCAGTGGCTGGCATGTGTCAGCACGCCCAGTAAGTGGCAAGCATGGCGGCTGCAGGAGCCCTAATTAACACCCTCAGCCTAGGTGAAGACTTCCGTGGGCCTATGCTCAGACAGAGAGAGAGAGAGAGAGAGGGAGAGAGAAAAAGAGAGAGAGGGAGAGATAGAAAGAGAGAGGATAGAGGGAGAGATAGAGAGAGAGAGAGGGAGAGAGAGAGACATAGAAAGAGAGAGAGAGGGAGAGAGCGAGATGGAGGGGGGGGGGATAGAAAGAGAGAGAGGGAGAGAGAGATAGAAAGAGAGAGAGGGAGAGAGAGATAGAAAGAGAGAGAGGGAGAGGGAGAGAGAGATAGAAATAGAGAGAGAGAAAGAGAGCAGGAAGTGTTTCAGGCGCTCTGTGTAATCTCTCTGCGTTTCAAAGGTGCTATTACTTCACTGTGTTTTTTACTGGGGCCAGATGTGCAGGATGGGGTCATCAGATGGAGTGAGTAGTAAGCAGCAGTAGTCCCACAGCTGCCTGTTTGAAACCACCTAATCACTCTTCAATACTGATTCCGCCTCTATCGCTTGCCTCATCCCTCGTTAGCACAGTCACCTGAACAACCACGTTGAACATTTTGGGTCCGTTCTTTCGTATGCTTACTAGGAGGTGATTATTTACAACGTGTCAAAGGAACCCCAGATTCAATTGTATGTTTTGCCCTGTGCACACCTTCAGTCGAGGAGAAGGAGATGAATTGAGAAGAATCCGCTCTTGCTAACTGTGAATGTGGAGAAATAGACCTTAGGAGAGAGAGGCTTACAGACAAGAATCTACAGTCTATGGAATGTACTGAGGCTTTGGCAGGGCACAAGCCTTAATAACAGGGTTTCCAAACTCCCAGCTTTAAAAAGCAGTTGTCCACATGCAGGCTCACAGAGACTCCACACACACACACACACACACACACACACACACACACACACACACACACGCACACGTGCGGCGCTTCATGTTTGTCTTGCGAAGAAGTAGCTACTGTGTTGTTTTCTCTCTTCCATCCGTTTCCAATCAGGGCACCTCTGCATCTACAGCACGGTATGTCATAAACAGTGGAACAAAATGGCGGCTTGGTTTTTTGGGCACCGAGCGACATCTTTTTTTTTCTTCTTCCACAAAATGATTGAGGGCTGCAGCCTGCTAATCAATCCCATTCCTGAGCTCATGGAGCACACGAAGCTGCTTACATGGCGTTTCCCTCCTCTCCTCCATCTTGCTCAGGAGTTACAGTACCGGCGGCTGCCACAACTGTTCCGACTGTGGAGCCCAGCGCAGAGCAGGCGCCTTCCCAGAGATGCAGCTAGATGTGTCGTGTTGCTTGGTCTCTACCCAGCTAGATGTGTCATGTTGCTTGGTCTCTACCCAGCAGCTAGATGTGTCGTGTTGCTTGTGTCTCTACCCAGCAGCTATATGTGTCGTGTTGCTTGGTCTCTACCCAGCAGCTAGATGTGTCGTGTTGCTTGGTCTCTACCCAGCAGCTAGATGTGTCGTGTTGCTTGGTCTCTACCCAGCAGCTAGATGTGTCGTGTTGCTTGGTCTCTACCCAGCAGCTAGATGTGTCGTGTTGCTTGGTCTCTACCCAGCAGCTAGATGTGTCGTGTTGCTTGTGTCTCTACCCAGCAGCTAGATGTGTCGTGTTGCTTGTGTCTCTACCCAGCAGCTAGATGTGTCGTGTTGCTTGGTCTCTACCCAGCTAGATGTGTCGTGTTGCTTGGTCTCTACCCAGCTAGATGTGTCGTGTTGCTTGGTCTCTACCCAGCAGCTAGATGTGTCGTGTTGCTTGGTCTCTACCCAGCAGCTAGATGTGTCGTGTTGCTTGGTCTCTACCCAGCTAGATGTGTCGTGTTGCTTGGTCTCTACCCAGCTAGATGTGTCGTGTTGCTTGGTCTCTACCCAGCTAGATGTGTCGTGTTGCTTGGTCTCTACCCAGCTAGATGTGTCGTGTTGCTTGGTCTCTACCCAGCTAGATGTGTCGTGTTGCTTGTGTCTCTACCCAGCAGCTAGATGTGTCGTGTTGCTTGTGTCTCTACCCAGCTAGATGTGTCGTGTTGCTTGTGTCTCTACCCAGCTAGATGTGTCGTGTTGCTTGGTCTCTACCCAGCAGCTAGATGTGTCGTGTTGCTTGTGTCTCTACCCAGCAGCTAGATGTGTCGTGTTGCTTGTGTCTCTACCCAGCAGCTAGATGTGTCGTGTTGCTTGTGTCTCTACCCAGCAGCTAGATGTGTCGTGTTGCTTGGTCTCTACCCAGCTAGATGTGTCGTGTTGCTTGGTCTCTACCCAGCCCCCCTGTCTAATTAGGCCCCCTCTCATACCCTCTGTGGTGGCGTGTGTAATCTGCCCACTATATGTGTCTCAGCTCCTCGCCACCCCATATAATTGTCTGCCAGTTCCTCTCCAGTGGTGATGTGGGCCCTTTTCCCATAACAGAGACACAAAGGACAGCGATAATGGCCCCCAGTTGCAGGGGAGAGAGAGCAGAGGCAGAGAGAGACAGAGGCGGTAGTGGAGCCACTCCTCTGTGCTGTTTGAACTCCACACAGGCTTGGCTCCAGCAAGACAGCAGGCCTGGAGGAGGGGAGAGGACAGAGACGCTGCTGCACTCAGCAGCCAGACCTCCTCGAAGACGATGCACTCCCAATAGGAAAAAAACAGTCTTTTCTGCAGAAAATATGACTACTTATCTTAAGAGGCCCTCTCTCTTCATCGTGCCTTTCAGCTCAAAGCACATTGCAAACATGCATCTTTCAAAGCTCATCCAACACTTTTATTACGTCCAATAAAAAGGCTCGTGATCTCTTAAGAGAAGAAATCCTTCTAAAACACATCATATCCTTGTAAGTTGTACAGTTCAGCACTCATTAGACTAGAATCCGAGTGTTACTGAATGACTCTATTGCTGAATGTTGGCAGAGACCTATGTGCCCCCCTCCCCTCACTACCACCACCAATCTGACAACCCAACACCAGCAATTATGAAGGAAGCCAGCTAAACCACATCCACCTTGGCTGTAGTTTTTAAAGATTCCAGTAGGCTTGTAAAACTTCTTGGTTTCTGTGCATACATTCCAATATCACTGTGGCGGCTTCAGGCTGCCGCATCCCTGGTCAATTATAACAACGTCCATTGTGAGTCGCCGGCAGTGGAGACGAGACCTGCGACCACTGGCCGAGGATGTTGTGCTGGAGTGGGACCTCCCGACTGCCGAGCCGGTTCCCTCAAGACCCTGGAAAGTAGTGTCATCAATTCCTCCTACACTGTGTCCTCTCAACCCTCACCACCGGGGCTCCCTGGGACCTCAAGGACATCTGGTTCAGTCGAGCTCGCTCGTCTGATAACAGCTTTCATAAAGATTTGGTAATGACCCGTGTCTGACATTGAAGATGTCAATGAAGTATCGATATCATCCTTGTTATAATGGGCGAGTGCTATCTGCTGAGTGTGTTCTTTTGCTCTTAAACGGCTGCCATTACGGTTTTATTATTTATTTATTTGTTTATTAACGGCTGCCACTACTGCAGGGCTTATTCTACTCTTTAATGACACGTTGTTAACATCCAGCCATTCCTGGCCAGTGAAGTGGTCCCTCATGTCATTTCCTGCTCGGAGGAAGTGAGCAGGACAAGTAAGATTTATGATCTTTCTGTCATCTGTGCCCCAGATTGTTGACTGGGAGAAACCTGGAGCATCTCCACCCCTGGCATGAATTGAACATCAAAATGCAACCAAATGCGAAAAAGGACATAATACTGCTACTAATGTACTGTGTGCTGTGACTTGTGCTACTAATGTACTGTGTGCTGTGACTTCTGCCACTAATGTACTGTGTGCTGTGACTTCTGCTACTAATGTACTGTGTGCTGTGACTTCTGCTACTAATGTACCGTGTGCTGTGACTTCTGCCCGTTTGAATTTGCACATCATCCTTTCAGAATAATAATAAACTGGCAGGAATATTGGGAATCTTGGTGTCTGGTTGGTACAAAGCAAAGGTGTCCAGCTGTGATACTGAATGTGATGCAATGGCAAACAAAGAGCTAATGATACAGACCAAGCAAAGGGAAATATTATGCGAATACTTTATTATCAATGTGTGAATGGTGTTAGCTTTTTGTCTGGATATTAATAGTATATGAAAACTATACACCAAATCCAGGCTCATCCTAATTTTGCTGTATAATTTCTCAAATTGGTATTGAAAGATTCTTTATCTTTATATATATTTATATATATAATATATATAAGCCAAAGTGCATTTTCCGTTTTTTTCCTCTTGTCCATATACACATTGCACCATACATAAATAATTACATTGTAAAAATGACTCCGTATTTACAAGTATAATATATATTTCATATAATATATAAAACTTTATATTAAATCTAGGTAGATGATATTTGGGATAGTTTGTGGGGGGTCCGTCTGTGTTATCTATGGTTGTTGAGGAGGATCTCCAGCCAGCAGGGGCAGGAGGTGATGAACTGTCTGGAGTAGCAGGGGCCCCAGCCCTTAGCGAAGCTGATGCGCACACTGTTGGGGTCGTAGGGTCCGTCCAGGAAGTCCGCCTCTGTGGCGTGCCTCAGGAGGCACGAGCGCTCATAGTCAAACACCTTGATGGAGTAGCCCGGCATCACCTTGCGCACCACCAGCGTCCTGCTGCTGGGCACGTCCAGGGTGGGGGAGTTGACGAAGATGGGATGCTCGCTGCGGTTGTACGCCCAAACGCCGTCGGGCTCCTTGCTCAGGAGGATGCCGTAGCCGATTTTGCCGCGCGTGCGCTGAACGGTGCTGCTGCGGTGCTCCAGGTTGAGCTGGCCCAGGCAGAAGCCCGTGCCCTGAGGTAGATCGTAGAAGATGCTGACGGAGTGCTCGTACACTGTGTAGAGGCGGCCCACACGCGTGCGGTGCTCCCAGTACGCCACGTTACACCAGTGGCTCTGCTTAGGGGCATCAGGCGACATACTGGCATCTGGGGGGGGGGGGACACAGAGAGAGAGAGAGAGGGAGGGGGGGGGGATGCTCATTAAACAAAACATAAACAAAAGCAAAGGGGCCTGGTAAAAAGGAAGGCTTATGTTTAAAGGGATTAGCTATCTCTTTTTATTGTTCAGAGCAGATGGCCACACTATAAATACTGAAGGAGGCATTGTATTGAAATCTAAGCCTTGTATAAATACCACTGCACGCACATCCATCCAACACACACACACACGCACGCGCATGCACGCACGCACACACACACACACACACACACACACACACGCAGGCTACTATAGATATCCTGGGGGTGGAGGGTGTGTGAGACCAAACTGAAGACCTGCACTTCCTCCCTCTGCCTCAGGAGGGCGCCACAGTGATCAAACAACACTGACCACCCTGTAGTAGAGAACCAGTCACTGCTGCTCACACACACTTTCAAAACAGACCCTGTTTACTAAAATGAATTTAGGATTACATTCAGTGATTCAAAGTAAGCCCTTGATGCAGCAAGTCAGGGTTAGACTGAGAATATGCAGGCAGTCCTCCTGGCAACTATCTGAAACAACCAGGCTTGAGTTTACACACACACATCTTACCCAAGTGACAGTGAGCAGTGCTTAGGAGGAAAAACTTTTTCACAGAGTGAAACAAAGTTGCCATCTCATTCCCAACCATCTCTTTCCAGTAAATCAGCTTGTTAATTCAGTTTTCATGGCTGCAGTCTGTGAACTCTTTTCAGTGACAGCCCTCAGCACTCCGAAGTGAGTTACTGCTCCCTCGGTAGACTTCTATCTTCACCGTACTAAACAGACTGCCGACTACTTCTGGAGGCCGCTCGGGTCCACACGGCCGCGCGCAGGCCTTCCTCGCACATTTATATTTCCCATAAAAAGTGCGGTGAGGATGAGGAGAGCTCAGTGGCACAGAGAATTCCATGAGCTCACATCCGTCTCTTCAAGCCCTCGCGCCTGGAGAACGGGGGGTGCCTCTTTCTTTCCCCTCTTCCCTCGTCTTCCTCGCATTCCAGAAGAGTGGGGGTGCAGGGAGAGGAGGGCCAGGCAGGGGGTCCCCCTCCCCTCCCCCCTCCTCCCCCCTCCCTCCCCCTGCTGTGGGCCCAGGGACGGCATTCAGCTCCCTGACAACTTAGCACAAGCCCGTGACCCCCCGACCCCCCAGCCTTCATGCTATCAGCTCCCATTAACTCACACACAGAGTGATGCCATTATTTTGCTTCAGAGAGTCTATTGGCACAGAGGATTTAGAGCCATGACCGCCCGCCCCATTAACAAACAGATCCACACAGCAACACAAAATGCCTCGCTCTCCCCTCCCATGCAACCAAACCTTTCTGCTGAGTGACCCACACTAGTCGAGTTTATACAAAGATTAGCAAAAAACGTTGACCAGACTTGCACAGACAAAACGCCTGCTGGTTCAAGGCTCTCTGTGTTGTGGAGGTAGAGGGAGGGAGGGGGGGGGAGAGAGAGAGAGAGAGGTGGGAGTGAGAGAGTGAGTGAGTGAGTGGGGGGGATGGGGGGTGAGGCGGGGTGAGGCGGGGGGTGAGCTGCAGACAGGCTCTCTGTGTGTTTGCGCACACACTGATGGCTGAAATGACCCCCTCTCTCTTCAGGGGCCCCAACATGCATGTGCCATTAGTGAATTCCACACTCCAGCTCCTCCGCCCTGAGCTCAGCTTTTACTGCAGCGCCGCGCGGCCACACAAAGAACGCAGCCTCAACTTGTTTACGGCCCTCTCTATTGTCTCAAATCAAATGGAGCAGCCCACACATCAAGGTAAACTCACTTTGAAACTGTGCGCACACAAACACAAAAAGACCAAATGGCTACCGTTCCCCTCCTCTTTAGATGGGAAGAATATAAAGCAAAAAAACAATTTGGTCAACGGTATCTACTTTTCACACGTAGCCTGGAGAGAGAAGGGAGCCAGTGAGACTAGCGAGGACCAGGAAGAGGAATGAACAGGACAAAGGTTAGAAATGTATCTAATGTTAAGCCGGAGCCTGAGGGAAGACAATGTGCGCACCGTGAGCCAGGCCTTTTCCTGTGGCTCTGTTGTGTTAAGAGTCTACGTGTGCCTGTGCGCACATGCGTCTGTTTGGAGGGGGAAGAATATCAGTCAGCGTGTTTGTGTTTCTGCACTGAACTTGTGTGTTTTGGCTAGGGAGGGGGGTGGGGGTGCGCCGAGGCTCTGAGAGAAGAACTCATTAGGATCTCTGTAAGAAAAACAGAGCTATCACCAATCGGCAGGCAGACTGTTTGGACACAATCACCACA
Organism: Poromitra crassiceps; assembly: GCF_964638095.1. Taxonomy (NCBI): domain Eukaryota; kingdom Metazoa; phylum Chordata; class Actinopteri; order Beryciformes; family Melamphaidae; genus Poromitra; species Poromitra crassiceps. Next base: position 24,408,588 of record NC_139636.1, read on the forward strand.
GCAACTATATGGCCTTCTTCACTCCCTCTCTCTTTTATGAGAGCCATGTTTCCTCTCTGTCTGTGTTTTCTGGGGCGTCCGGGTAGCAGCAGCGGTAGATTCCCTGCCTATCAACACCACACGAGAGTTGCAGGTTCAAGCCCCTGTGTTACCGTTGGTCGTCCATGCAGGCACAATTGGCCGTGTCTGCGGGTGGGAAGCTGGAATGTCAAAGACAATGGGATTTCAAGCAAGACGGCCCATCTTCATGTCACTTCATGTCACTTCCTATATTTGTTGCACATGGGTTACCACGGCCACGCCCACCTAGGAGACTCTCAGGTCTCGCAGGTCTGAGTCAATGGGAGAAGTTAACGTGATCTCAGATTATGACAGATTCTATCGCCCCCATTACCATCAAAGTAAATGTTGGGCCACATTTCCGAAGCCACATATCTTCTGAACATTCTGACACTAAAATGGCATTTTTCAGACAGACAGATCAGGAGAAAATTAAACTTGTTCAAGACCTGTCTCTGTCTCAGCAACACACTCTCGCGAGATTTGGCAACAGGAGCTCACGTTAGCAGGGAGCGATTAGCTAAAGCAACATGTGAAGTTCGTTGATATAGTAGCTAAATCTGTGGCTGGAATTCTTTTTTGAGTTTGGGAACTCACAATCTCTAGTTCAAGTTAGCTTGCTAGGTCAGCACTAACCCTGCATCACCAGGCTGGCACTGCGAGACTACCAGGCTCTAGTCCTCTCACACAACACTTCAGGGAGGAGTTGACCACGCCCATTTAGGAGACTTGCTGCTACCATTTGTTAGAATTGGCGGAGCCTGCGGTGACTCCTCTCTTTAATGGACTATCTCTGGTAATGTGTCCTGGTCGCTGCGCTAGTGCCTCCTCTGGTTAGTCAGAGTGCCTGTTCAGGGCGAGGGGAACTGGGCAGAATAGAGTACTACAGGGATGACGTATTTTTGTAGGCTTCCCCAGAAATCGTCGCCATGTTGGTTCGTAAGGGGAAAAGGCTATGGGATTTTAGAATGGGGATTTGGGTAAAATGCGTGAAATAAGGTCTGTGGTTAACACACGCTTATGTGAGTGGAAATGTGTGTTCAGCAGGATAATCTTCACAAATGAGGACCACTTTTATGACTTTTGAAGTGTTTTCTGAATAAAAAATAAAAACATTTACGCTTCAAAAGTCATAAAACTGGTCCTGGTTTGTCAAGATTATCCTGCTGAACACAAATGACCACGCCCATAAACTTGTGTTAACCACATACCTTATTTCATGCATTTACCCGAAATCCCCATTGTAAAATCCCATAGCCTTTTCCCCTTACAAACCAACTATTTGCTACTTCCCACTCATTCCTGTGGTACAGCTACTATAGGTACTATAGGTACTATAGCGTGATCCTCCCACGCGCTATGTCCTGCTGTTGAAACTCCTCACTGTCAGGTGAAAAGAAGGGACTGGCGACTGCACATATATCGGAGGAAGCATGTGCTATCCTACAACTCTACTCAGAGTGTAGAGGGGGGGTGGAGCAACGACGGGACACCCTAGCAGGAGGAATTGGCCAAGTACAATTGGAGAGAAAATGGATGGAGGGGGCAAACAACTTGATTAAAAAAAGTTTGTATTTTATGTTAAATCAAAGACATTTAAAGAGAGTTAGATCAAATTGAATGAATAGACTGGAGGCAGACCCAGGTAGGGGCCTGGAGCCAGGCAGAGGCTCAGACCAGAACCCACAGTCAGATTGAGGCGGTGAAGGGAGGGCGTATAAGACCCTCCCTTCTGACCACAGCACAGACACCCGTCTCTCCTCTACTCCATGTTGGGCTTTCAGAGGGTCTGCTGAGGGCGGAGCCGCGAGGAGCTGGGAGCAATTACTGTGCTCTGCATCCATTTAACCCTGCCACCTTTTAACAGCTCCGTTTACCCATTAGAAAAGTAGCGCATGTTATTATTGTTATTTTATTCTCAAAACCCTCTCCTCTTAGTGTCAGTCTCAGAGCGGACGGACACAGCCACAATATGGCCTCTACACTTCCTGTTCTACGGCCAGAGACACTGATCTAAGTAACACATGAAGGAGTTAATCAACTCTACATCCTTATATAACCAGGCTCAAAGTACTAGTATCAAAGAGTTGGACACCTTAGATTATCTAGTCTACAGAGCGCTCCATGGCCAACAGGAAATAATGTGGAATAAGGCAGCTACCAGCGCTCTGTGTGATAAGCCTAATCTCTGTTTGGCTTCAAGAAACAGGTAAACAGAGTTCCACACTCAACACATAAAAACCCACTCGCACACATTTCAGTTGAATAGAGGTAGCCATAGCACATCTGTAGCTGCACGTACTGCATGTCGAAGTACAATCGCACGGTAAACAAAGATATTTAACAAGGCTTTCTCCAACAGGGAGAATTTGGTGTGTGCAAAGTTTGATTTCCACAACAAGGCATAGGCTCCATGGAAACCATGTGAAAGTGTTGATTTTTCTATTTCCCCATGCGCCATCTGATTAGAGGAATTCAAAGTACCAAAAGCAGGACATGGGATCTGACAACAAACACAGACTTGTATCAGTTTAGTTGGAACTCCGAGAGCAAACAATGACACACGCTCACGTATCTGAGCAAAGGATTCAAATGTCAGCCACAAACTTGACTGCTGCTTAACACAAATGATTGTTTTGCATGAAAAGGTTAAAGGAACACTCCGCCCATTTTCAACCAGCTTTGTATCATTAGAATATCAGTAGTATAGTTAATTAATAACTCATTAACTCAAATCAACTCTCAATAACTGTCAAACTATTCATCATTCATCTAGTTTGACAGTTATTGAGAGTTGATTTGAGTTAATGAGTTATTCATTTGAGTTAGTGTGGACCAGTGATGTCACTGGTCCACACTTTAACACTCAATAACTGTCAAATTAAATGACAGACTTCAAAACAGTTTACAGTTTTCTGATATACTACTGATGTTCTAATGATACAAAGCTGGTTGAAAATGGGCAGAGTGTTCCTTTAAGGTTAATGCATAGAGCAGTGGTCCCCAAACATTTTAAAGTCCTGCACCACCTGAAACATTACACCTCCTGCTGTGCACCCCCTCTACCTCCAGAGGGTACTACAGATTTTTTTTTCCCGTACCCCCGACGTAACTGCGAGTACCCCTGGGGATTACACGGAGCCCACTTTGGGAATAATGCTTAGTTCAATTTGGCTCGTGTTTACCGTGAATACCAGACCGGAAGTTGTGGACACGATATGGTTGGCATTCAAGTGGTCACGTCGTGAACATGCGCAGTTAACTAGAAGCCACCGAGGCTAACAATGTAGCTACCACTAGCTAGCGAGGTTAATACAGGAAATGCAAAGGCATAATGACAGAGGAAAACAAGATGAGACTGTTGAGAATATCAACATGTTCCTCAGACATATTATAAAATGACTATGAAAAGCTCTATACAGCTAAAATGTCAATATATTTAATTGTCCAATGCGTCATATACACACACACGTGAACGTGACCTCTTCACAGGAGTGTGTGTGTGTGTGTGTGTGTGTGTATATATATATATATATATACACACACACACACACTCCTGTGAAAAGGTCATGTTCACGCATGTCAAAACTGGAGAGGAATCCGGTGACAAAAGGGAAAAAGAGGCCAACCCCAAAACACCGGCAGTCCAGTGACAAATTCAGCATGGATTTACTTGTACGTTTGTGGATCCACCGCAGCCACCATGTTTTCTCTGTGGCCCAAAGAACACACGAGTGAGGGGGTACTATTGGCAGAGGTGGAAACAAAGCTGTTTCTAAACGTGCAGTGAACTCCTGAACATGTCCAGACTTCACTCGAATGGCCTGCATGTTTAGCACCAAATGTCCGCAAACACGGACCTTACCCACCCAAGCCCCAAGTACTAAGTCCGTGTCGCTCGCAGAGCGCGTCTAGTTTAGCAAGTCCAGGCTCCTGTCCGGAGCCTAGAGTGAGCTGGCAGGGTCGGGGCGTGAGCGAGACAAGATTACCATAGCCTATAAATAGTTGTTAAATGGCACTTTTACAAACCATTGTCCCCGTGCTATTTAATCTCATGAATGGATGTAGTAATGTGGCTGGATTATTTGGAAGAGAGCCAAATTGGTGAGTAAACAAGAAAAAGTCGAATTGTTTCTTTTCCTCCATCTGCCAGTTTGAAACGTGAAAAGTGAAAAGAAAAAGAAGATGATAATGGTTAGGCTATTGGGTGATAACGGATAAGTGCCCGCTATTAACATTCACGCATATTAATGAATCGTTCACACATATCTTCCCCGGTCTACCTGTCTGTCTGTCTTGTATCGTGAAAATGCAGCAAGATGATAGTGTTAGTGCATTATATATTCGAGACATAACTTTTGTGTGGAGAAATAAATTGAAAACTAGTCAGATAGGACTTGAATGCCACTTGTAAAATCGCCTTTTCCACCGTTTAACGCTAGTGCGACCACTATTTTTGACTGGAGGCTTTTGGGCAATGTGCAAACAAGCACTCACTTTTTGGCACATCGCCATCCCATCCCACCCCACCACCTCCCATGTAGTCAACATTGAAAAATGTAATTAAAAGTCTGCCTCGCATAAACACTGCGAGTCCTGGCTGCAGCCTGCTGCAGACTAGTGTGCAGCAGCAGCAGCAGCACGCCTCCACACACACACACACACACACACACACACACACACACACACACACACACACACACACACACTCTGGTCTCTACACCTCATGTGTGGAAACAACAATGCCTCTTGTCGGGAAATACTGAACAGCCAGTTCAGATGCTCAGTTTGGCGATTCTCTCCTTCGCCAGACGAGCTAAAGCTGCTGCTAGCAGCAGCAATATCACAATCAGATACATCAATTTATATGACTATTATCAGCAGCGTCAAATAAAACAGGTTTCTGTCAAATGAAACCGAGATTTCTGAACTAATATGACAATGGGGTTCATTACAACAAGTGTATTTAATTTCATTGACCACTGCGGACCACCAGTTTGATTTAGGCACCCTAAATGCAGAAGTGATTCTGGACATGTTAGTCCCAATGCTATTGTGCTGTTTTCATAGTGCGGTGTGCAAAACAAAAATCTGAATTTACTCATTTACTCAGTGTACATTTAAAAGTACTTGAGTAGAATATCTACTATTCCAATTACTGAAATAAGAGTAAAAGTATTAGCATTATAAAAAAATACAGTACTTGCATAAGACAAAAAAGTTTGGGAAACACTAACATATAGGCTACTGTGATTGTCACAGTCATTGTCATAGACAAAATATACAAGAAGCCCTGACCACGATTCGATTCTATTAGAGCTATAAAATTCCATTTCCACAAAATGTCAATAACACTGCCCTTCAATAGACCTAAGCCTCTTCCGTGGCTTTACCTATGGAAAAATGCAGATCCCTCTGCTATGAGCTCCTTGCACTCGAGGGCAAGTCGGGATAATTACTACTAAGTACACAAAAATGGGGGCTTGAAAGTTTCAATGGCAATCCTTGATGATCATCCAGTAATGCTTTTAAAGGCAACATGAAAAGGAAGGGGAAAAAACACAGGGCAGAGGAGGGAGCAGCAGAAGAGAGCTGCCCGCCCGCGGGTAAACACACGGCTGCGTAGCCTTGGAGTGAGATGAATGAGAGGCCGAGTGTCAGGGACAGGCAGACAAACAACAGTGCTAACATCTCCCCAGCAAGCTCCGGGCCACCTCCATTATACTCCATCTCCCCTAATCCACACAGAGCAGAGAGCAACTCATTCCTGCACAACTCTGCTGTGGAGACAACACTGTTGCCAGTCCCTTTAAGCTGCACAGGCCAGTGGAGAGCAGCAGGGAGAGGAGGGGCGGGGGGGAAGCAGGGAGAGGAGCAGGTAGAGGAGGGGGGAGCAGCAGGGAGAGGAGGGGGAGGCAGCAGGAAGAGGAGCAGGGAGAGGAGGGGGGAGACAGCAGGGAGAGGAGCAGGGAGAGGAGGGGGGAGCAGCAGGGAGAGGAGGGGGAGGCAGCAGGAAGAGGAGCAGGGAGAGGAGGGGGGAGGCAGCAGGGAGAGGAGCAGGGAGAGGAGGGGGGAGCAGCAGGGAGAGGAGGGGGAGGCAGCAGGAAGAGGAGCAGGGAGAGGAGGGGGGAGGCAGCAGGGAGAGGAGCAGGGAGAGGAGGGGGGAGGCAGCAGGAAGAGCAGCAGGTAGAGGAGGGGGGAGGCAGCAGGGAGAGGAGCAGGGAGAGGAGGGGGGAGGCAGCAGGTAGAGGAGGGGGGAGGCAGCAGGGAGAGGAGCAGGGAGAGGAGGGGGGAGGCAGCAGGTAGAGGAGGGGGGAGGCAGCAGGGAGAGGAGCAGGGAGGCAGCAGGTAGAGGAGGGGGGAGGCAGCAGGGAGAGGAGCAGGGAGAGGAGGGGGGAGGCAGCAGGTAGAGGAGGGGGGAGGCAGCAGGGAGAGGAGCAGGGAGAGGAGGGGGGAGGCAGCAGGGAGAGGAGCAGGGAGAGGAGGGGGGAGGCAGCAGGGAGAGGAGCAGGGAGAGGAGGGGGGAGGCAGCAGGGAGAGGAGCAGGGAGAGGAGGGGGGAGGCAGCAGGGAGAGGAGCAGAGAGAGGAGGGGGGAGGCAGCAGTCTCTTATCCTGTGCCAAGGATTAGATTCCCCTCCAGCTATTAGACTCTACCAATGAACTGATAGGCAGAGGGGGGAGTTGGTAGGAGGTAGGAGGACTCTGTGGGTTTGTGTGGGCGTGTGTGTGTGCGTGTGTGTGTGTGTGTGTGTGTGTGTGTGTGTGTGTGTGTGTGTGTGTGTGCGTGTGTGTGTGTGTGTGTGTGTGTGTGTGTGTGTGTGTGTGTGTGCGCGCGTGTGCGTGCATGTGTGAGAGAGAGAGAGAGAAAGATGGGGGGAGAGAGAGAGATTATCTGTGCGTGTATGTGTGCATGCATGCTCTCTGGAGTGTGTCTGTGTGTGTTTCTGTCTCTGTGTGTTTGTGTGTGGAGATTTAAAACATTCTTTCTTAATTCTTCATTATTACTTCCCAAAACAGACGTGTGCATTCCTGAGGCTCCACGTTTTCTTAGCTTAAACTTTCTTAATTTAAACAACAACGTGGCACAAAACAACAACAACAACAACAACAACAAAACAGCACCCTCCTCTCCCCCCTGTGTCAGAGTATGGTATGGCTTTAATTCTGTAGACAATGGTTCCTACAGGCTGACTTATAACTCCCCAACAGGCCACATTTAGGCTGGCGTCTGGGCTATCGCTGCCATCAAAGTCGGCTTTATCAGACAGACACGCTAACTGGAGCTGCTCTTATATGTCTATGGATTTTTCTCCCCGAGGTCTGGCCTTTCTCTGCTGAGAGAGAGAGAGACACAGAGAGAGAGAGAGAGAGAGAGAGAGAGAGAGACAGAGAGAGAGAGAAGAGAGACAGAGAGAGAGAGAGAGAGAGAGAGAGAGAGAGAGAGAGAGAGAGAGAGAGAGAGAGAGACAGAGAGAGAGAGAGAGAGAGAGAGAGAGAGAGAGAGATGTGCTGGGAGCAAACACTGTGGGAGCATAGGCCAGAGAAACTGAATCTAGTCAGCAAGCCTGGCTGGTCACAATGGGAATGCTTTACATTGTCATCCACTTCCTCTCCACTTTCCCTCTGTTTCTGTTTCTGGATGACCCCTTGAGGGAGGAAAAGTGCTGTACCCTTGATAGGAGAGATAACTAACAGAATCCATAAATTAAATCAATAAACAAGAGAGGGTGTAAAAAGCACAGGAAACTAAGGAGGCTAGTAGGACGCAGGAGCCGTCTGGGCGTGCGAGCAAGAGGCCACTGGTTTGAGGGAGAACGGCTCTTTTTTCAAGGGAGAAGAGAATGTGCTGCTCACTTCCTCCAAGTTTCCTCCAGAACCTCCGCGATGTGTCAGACGCTGAACACGTCGAGCAAACAGGATTACGTGAGGGTGGAGATGCTAGCTAGGCCTTCAAAGTCCTTCAAAGAGCTGAGTTCAAAACCACAGGCCGTAAAAAAGAGATGGACAGTGTGTGTGACGTCACCCATTCGTTTGTGGACTCACGTTCTGAAGCCTCTAGTTTGGCGTTTTGGGCCACTGTCATCTCGGGTTTTCGCACAGCTCGCGTGAGACCGGGGGTTCACTTCCCACAGAGCCGCTTATTGCTATTGGTCTGTGATCGGCAAACTGCACAATCACTGGACAGGCGACCTTGTCAATCACGTCCAAAACATAGTCTTTTCTATCGTCTATTTTACTCTAAATGGGTGAGTTACCAAAAACGTTTTTTTTTTAATAACCAGGCTGTAAAACATACATTTTAACACGGGGGTAGAATGGGGATTGACTCGCTCTTGCGTGCAGCCTCAAGTGGCCATTCAAGGAATTGCAGTTTTTTTGTTGCTACTCATTTTGGTGTCAATGCTGAAGTAGAAAGCTGCCCCCTTGGTCAAAACTTGCGGGGAGACGTTGGCGAAATGTCACGTCTAACACAGGCACGTTAAAGGCCAGCGATGTCTGAGAGCGAGCAGCGGAGCACCTCAAGCAAAACACTCAATGAACATCCTGCTGGGTGGCGGTGCCCTTTCACCTCCTCATACAACCTATCCGTGTGTGTGTGTGTACGTGTGTGCGTGTGTGCGTGTGTGTGTGTACGTATGTGTGTGTGTGTGTGTGCGCGAGGGAGGTTTGAGCCAAGTAGGTTGGAGTGTTTCAGTAGAGGAGACCCTGCACATTCCTGAACTCCCCCCTCCTCTCTCTCAGTGCCTCCTAACTTCCTACTCTGGTTAGGACTAGAGGTGGGGGGGGGGGGGGGGGGGGGAGTGCAGCAAGAAGGTTGCTTTCTTCCTTGTCCTATAAACCCGCCAAGGTCTGGTCACGCAGCACATCGCTCAACTGTTTTCCTTTTCCTTAGCGTCGTTTAACGGTTTGCTAAGAATCTTGTTTGGTTAAAGATTCTCGCAGAGTCATGCACGGGTAACGTGAGAACGGCGGCAAGGGCTTTGACCGTACACGACACGAAAAGCTTTGCGGACATCTTTGAAGATAATTTGAGACGTATTCTTTTTTATCTAATTCGTTCTTTTCCACCGCCGCCATAGCACGCAGCCCGAATCGACGCACAGTACGTCTCTTATGGGACGAGTAAAGACTCTTTACACTGCGGGAGGAAACCAACTTTGGTTGGCGTATATACTCAAGCTATGTTGAAGGCTTGGTTTCAAATGAACAATAACAAGGAACTCTATTATTACGAGTTATATTAGTCGGACTAATTTAAGGCGAAAGGCGGGTATTTGGTTACCAGCGGGCTGGGAGGCGGAGCGGCTATGATGGACACAGTTGCCGTTCAAACAATGGTTTCCTATTGATCGACTCAGTGGATCAGAGTCTGTGAGGAGAATGTGTTCTGTCAGGATAATGTGGCACCAGAGGTTCTGTTTCAATCACAACACTTGCCGGCCCCTGTAACCCACACGGCCCCACCACGGGCATCCAGACACCAGCTCCCCAAACAAAGACAACTGTTTCCCCCCCCCGCGCTCCGACAAGTCTGCCCCTTCACAACAAGCAAGACATTCATTAAAAATGCAGGAGTGAACATTTCCAATCATTCACAAAGTCCTTCCCTGTCAACATCTGCAAAAAATCTTGCAAGCTAAAGGGAATGGCAGGATTTCATTAAGTAAATGACGTGCTGGCAGTCACTGAGAGGGGAAGAGGGGGAAGCTACAGCCAGACCTCTAATCTAAACCGTACCCTGAAATGCGACAGCCTGACTGCACGTACTGAGCCCGCACAGCCCAGAGACCTTAGAGACGCACACAAATAGAAGAGGAGCAAAACACACGCACGACAAAAGTCAATAGCATCCTGTCCCCGCCCAACATAATAATCAATGAGAATTTTCACATAAGCCTGTTTACAAACTTGCAACAACTTATATCCCAGAGGACAGTTTGCTTCGTAGGGTTGTGCATTCTCTAAACTGAGAACATACACTTGGCATACATGCACACACCGAGCTCGGTTACAAAACAAAATACCTGTGCGTGTGCGTGTGCGTGTGCGTGTGTGTGTGTGCGTGCGCGTGTGTGCGTGCGTGCGTGCTTGTGCACGTGTTAGTGCCTGGACAGACCAGTGAGCTAAGCCATTGAAAAAGATAGATACATTATCAAGGGACGTTTCCCAAGAACATCACTCAAAATTAAGGTTTTCTGGTCAGATTTGAAAGGCATCAGTTCTCTGGAACAAGATCAAAGGCTCCCAATGATGTCTACCATGCTGGGCCCATGTTAGGACATGATGTCTACCATACTGGCCCCATGTTAGGACAAGGGAGTGGAATGAAGATAGCTCCAGTAGATCAAGTTCAAGATAGTGAAGGAGAGAAAATCAAGTCCCTGTCTCTGTGTTGACATGGGTACAGTAGTCCCTGTCTCTGTGTTGTTGACATGGGTACAGTAGTCCCTGTCTCTGTGTTGACATGGGTACAGTAGTCCCTGTCTCTGTGTTGTTGACATGGGTACAGTAGTCCCTGTCTCTGTGTTGACATGGGTACAGTAGTCCCTGTCTCTGTGTTGACATGGGTACAGTAGTCCCTGACTCTGTGTTGACATGGGTACAGTAGTCCCTGTCTCTGTGTTGACATGGGTACAGTAGTCCCTGTCTCTGTGTTGTTGACATGGGTACAGTAGTCCCTGTCTCTGTGTTGACATGGGTACAGTAGTCCCTGTCTCTGTGTTGACATGGGTACAGTAGTCCCTGTCTCTGTGTTGACATGGGTACAGTAGGGGGAAATGAAGCATGCCTAGATACACTGCAAGCTTACATCCGTCCACAATGAGTTCCTATCCTTTCCCTGTGGCTGTAAAAGGCTTGTGTAGAGATGTCGAATGACATGGGCCCCTACAGTTAATCCACACACAGCATTCTGGAGGCTCAAAGAATGCGCCGGCTATTCTGAGTTTTAAAAATACTGACAGCCATAGGTTCAGGCACAACTGTCAATGCTCCTCTGGGGAGGAAGGGAAAAAAAACATTCTTAAATCTATTTTAGCCGGCAATCAGACCACAGGCCTAAATCGTAGCTGGCCTAGGCCGGTCATCAGACCACAGGCCTAAATCATAGCTGGCCTAGGCCGGTCGCTGGATTTATAATTGTGGGTAAAATGGTCAGAAAATAAAAACAGCATCCCCAACTGGCACCTCTTCCGCTGCTCTTTCCCCTCCGGGCGATCAAGGCGAGGACATTTATACAGTGGCCAGCTCAAATGGAGTATTGTTCGCCCTCTCAGCCTTGAGAGGAGGCGCGCTAAAACACTAAACTAACAGTTGGACATTCCATACATTTTTAATGGCATTGCACGCTCTTTATTTGTTGCTGTAACCCCGTGCCCTGAGCTGAATGAATGGTGCCATTGGTGGAGGCCAGTGCTGTGCTGCTGCGGTGTGAGGGGAGAGGAGCACACGGCAAGATTAGCTCACTCACTTTGTTTGCTAAGGTAGAATACGGGGACCAAAATTATAGCCTGAGCACACCTCCTGTTATTTCTACTAACTGTAGTTCTGTGTTGTTAGGCTTAAAATGAACACTGTCCGCCTCCTCCTGGGTGAGCAGCACAGTACACACAGAGAGTCGACTTGACTCTGTGAATTCAAATGAGAAGCAGCGCACACTGTACGCACAGTCTCATCGTCATGTATGAGAGCGTAGATGAATCTTGATCAGTGAACCCTTCAGAAGTTAGCCAAACACCCAGCAGCACTGGCACCACAGTGGCTTGCCCAGAGGAGACGGGTAAACAACCACGCTCAGCATGGCCGGTTTCTGTTGACATGTGAGGGGTTTCTGCTTTAGATTAGCACGGCTTTCAGGCCGCAGGTAGAGGTCACATTACCTCACCGCTCCTAGGACCTCTGTTGCCGGCGCAGAGTGAAAATCAACTCTTAACCCATTGATACCTGATGCAGCATTTGTGTGTGTATCCCTTTAAGACCGCGAACCGCGTTGACGCGGTTCGCGGTCTTAAAGGGATACGCACACAAATGAGGGATATACACGCAAATGCTGCATCAGGTATCAATGGGTTAAGAGCACATGACAACTGCACTCCCTCCTGGCAAATATAAGATGATACAATAGTGTGCTAGCAGCGGCTACTAACATTTCCGCTACACGAGACATATAGCCCACACCAAGGAGGCAGCGCCACGACAAAACCAACGCTTCCTGCCTGACATCTTGAAGTCTTTACAAAACTCAAGCAAGCTGCGGAGAAAACAAAAGATCCTAATCTAAATGGCCACAAGACTTCATTGCAGTTCCACCGAGAGGAACCGATCGACATTGCGATGAATGTACGCAGGAACAACAATCACACACGCGCACACGCACACGCACACACACACACACACACTATATATAATGAAGCGATAGGTCACGCAGACTATGGAGGGCCGTACTGAAGAATCTTCCAAGTCCTAACCTCTGACAGAAAAACTGGATGTCTGACGCACCACGCTCTAACAATGCTGAGAAAGGGAAAATGAAAAATGGCCTTATCGCTCTTATCAATGGCTCTCTTTTTCTGTGTGTGTGTGTGTGTGTGTGTGTGTGTGTGTGTGTGTGTGTGTGTGTGTGTGTGTGTGTGTGTGTGTGCGCGCGTGTGTGTTTGTGTGTGTGTTACGTAAGGGGAAACGGAAGCCAGCCTCCCAGGACAGGAACAGATACTTGAGACGAGGACTCTGGGTACGGGCCCTAACACTGCTATGGAGAGAATGGAGCACAAGACCCTTCAGGATGTATTGCCCCCCCCCCCCCCCCAAGCTTAAAATGGACTCTGCAACCTGGACACGACAAACGGGGTGAGGAGAGCCCCTCGCATCCCCCCCGAGACGCTGGCCTTCTCTTCAACATTCCTCCGCCTCCCCCCACTGTCAAAGGGGGCAATTCACCGGCCCGCCGCGCCGCTACAAAACCCAGGCAGCTTTTTAAAACAGGATGTTTGTCTGAGGCCTCCTTCCCCTCAAATAAACAATCCGCAAAAGCTGATTTCTGGAGGCAGGGTGGAAGCACTCCAGTCACATTATTTCCACATCCCGTATCCTGGAGCACTGGGGCTCCTGAGGGAGTGCGGGCGGCCAGGCGCTGGGCAGGCTCAGGGCTGCGGTGGAAACCTGAGGCCGTGTGCCAGGCAGGCTGCAGGGGGAGATGAGCCCCAGGCTGCACCGCTCTGAGGAGGGGGGACAGTCACTCCATCAGACCCGTGCGTTTGTCTATAGGCAGTCGTCTGGAGGAGCACTGCTGCTGCTAGACCCAAGATGGCTGGATGTCTAACAGAGCAGGAGACAGGTACACACACACCACCATGCACACTACCAGCTCAAAATACAGGTCATCCACATAGCATGGAGGGGCGGGATGATGGCACTGCAATGTGTTCCACTGCATACGATCGTTCCGGAGTCGTGCGTGACGGCTATAAATTAATCCGCTGGCTGTGGATTTTGGGTGTGTTGTAATATGATGTCACCTACATGATGTCACCCTGGCATGCCAGTTTAGCGCAGGAGGGACAACACAGAGCACGACTTAAAGAGCTGTCCATAAAATAGCGAGGGCACTGCACTGAACAGATGACCTAATGTGGAAAAACATATCGAGACGGTTGAGAACATTCGAGGTGCAATCCAGCCCAAGTCTTTTCAGATGTGTGTAGATATGCTGTTTAATGAGTTCCTCGCAGAAGTGGAATCACATGGCTTCAAAGTCAGATCAACGTCTATGGGTCCAATCTAATCCACTCGAATCAAGAGCAGCATCACATGCCTTGATTAGACTGTCTAATTATTCCTGTGCAATTCCACTGTCTCTGACACAGACTGCCGCGTGCTGGCTCCTCCCTGATCCACACTGTCTCTGACACAGACTGCCGCGTGCTGGCTCCTCCCTGATCCACACTGTCTCTGACACAGACTGCCGCCTGCTGGCTCCTCCCTGATCCACACTGTCTCTGACACAGACTGCTGCGTGCTGGCTCCTCCCTGATCCACACTGTCTCTGACACAGACTGCCGCCTGCTGGCTCCTCCCTGATCCACACTGTCTCTGACACAGACTGCAGAGTGCTGGCTCCTCCCTGATCCACACTGTCTCTGACACAGACTGCTGCATGCTGGCTCCTCCCTGATCCACACTGTCTCTGACACAGACTGCTGTGTGCTGGCTCCTCCCTGATCCACACTGTCTCTGACACAGACTGCCGCGTGCTGGCTCCTCCCTGATCCACACTGTCTCTGACACAGACTGCCGCCTGCTGGCTCCTCCCTGATCCACACTGTCTCTGACACAGACTGCTGCGTGCTGGCTCCTCCCTGATCCTCACTGTCTCTGACACAGACTGCTGCGTGCTGGCTCCTCCCTGATCCTCACTGTCTCTGACACAGACTGCCGCGTGCTGGCTCCTCCCTGATCCACACTGTCTCTGACACAGACTGCCGCCTGCTGGCTCCTCCCTGATCCACACTGTCTCTGACACAGACTGCCGCCTGCTGGCTCCTCCCTGATCCACACTGTCTCTGACACAGACTGCCACGTGCTGGCTCCTCCCTGATCCACACTGTCTCTGACACAGACTGCCACGTGCCGGCTCCTCCCTGACAGCGACAGGCAGGCTGTGATCAGGATTGACCGGGCAATCTTCACTTCTCTCAGCTCGTGCGTGTGTGTGTGTGTGTATGTGTGTGTGTGTGTGTGTGCGTGTGTGTGTGTGTGTGTGTGTGTCTGTGTGTGTGTGTGCACGGCACGCAGTCATGTGGATGTATAGGAAAAAAATTAGGCTACACAAAAAAAAAAACTTCACCGCAAGTACGGATGCCTGTTTGAGGTCTGAGCACCTGCACTCTGTACACTTTAATTTCCCTGAGCGATCTGTTGCGTGACTCGCATGAGGCCCTTCCCATCTATCTATTAACTGCCTTGTTCTGCCTGGAAGAACCAGTCAATACCAGAGTGGACCTGACACATTGTCTGCAGGCGAGACATGCAGGGAGACTGCAGTGGCCTGAGCTTCAAAGACAGGCGGGCAGGCAGAGAGAGAGAGAGAGAGAGACAGAGAGAGAGAGAGAGAGAGGTGCTGCCGGCAGGGAGCTCGCGCGGCCTGCCTGATGATGCCCTCTTCCCTCCAGTGAGCGCTACAGCACTCTGTGTCCTCCGCGTCTGGCAACCTTCAATCTTTCCGCTGCATCTGTCCAATTTTCCTACGTTCTCAGGACGGAGAGTTAGAGGGAAATAAAGGAGGACACTCACTCAGGACGGAGGGAAATAAAGGAGGACACTAACTCAGGTCACTCTGCATGTCCTCTGTTCACTCCTTCAGGGTGCAACCACGCTCCCCACCACCACTCCTTGCACTTGCAATTTAGTCCCGGTGAAATGTGCGGGAGGCGGAGCTACCAGTGATCTCAACTCACACACCAACGTGAGCGTGCACACACACAGTGTTCCGCTGGCTAATTCCAGCGGGTTGATTGAGGACGCAACCTCTGATGAGTGGAGAATGTGGGCACGCAACTGGTCTAAACTGGGCTCAGGCCAGGGAAGGCCTGCATCAGACTTCCCTGCACACACAGAATGAGCAGAATGGCATGGACCCCTCAGAAAGAGGATACTGAAATCTTAAATTGTAGTGATACTAAACATCTTAAAGGAGAATGTCAGTATTTTTCAACCTGGACCTTATTTTCCTAACTTTTTGTCTCTAAGTGACTCATCGGGACAACGATTTTTCAAATTGGTGCAGTATTGAGCAAGAGCGCATCCTCCCGGGACTCCTCGCTCCAACTCTCTCACTCACGTTTCCACCGTTCTGTTCCTGCAACAACTCGACTTTTCTCCTCTTCTCCTCGAGACTTCTCCCGAGTTGAGACGGCCGACATGCTTTTGCTCAATACTGGACCTATTTCAGAAATCGCCGTCCCCCATTAGTCACTTTGGACACGAAAAGTGAGGAAAATAGGGTCCAGGTTGAAAAATACCGACATTTCTCCTTTAAGTGCTTACTTTTGGCGCGCCTCCTCAAATTGAGAGCCAGAGCTGGCCTTTATTATAATGAAGAAGTGACAAACATAAAGAGCCCCTAAAGTCAGAGACAATGTGATTGACATAATAAAGTCAATGTGTAGGGGGGGGGGGAAACACCCCCCTCAGACAGTCATACAGGAAGCAATGAGACCTGCTTCAAAGGGCTTGACTCAGATGTCCACACGACCAGGCCTAGACAGTGAGGAAACAGGTGTGCAGGCAGAACAGGCACATTCCCTCACACACACACACACACACACACACACACACACACACACAGTACTATGGCATACTACTACGCACAGCTCATCACGTAAGCACACATCAAAGTGTCTTTCGCCACATTGTGATACAGCTGTGTTTAAAAAAAAATAACTGGGAATGTTCCAAATGTGTATGTCGAAGAATTCCAACACAATAACTCAAGGTATGAACCAATGCCGCACGTGCATTCAAATGAATGATTCAAACACGGGTGGGCTCTTTTTTTAACGCATAGAGAAGTGCATCAAGAAATACATAGGTAAGAAGGACATATTCGTTCAAGGAGTGTTTCGCAAGATTCCACCCATAATTGATTTTCAGCGGGTTAAGCAACTGTCTGCAAGAATCAATTAACCAGTGGGATCCGTTTTGAG
>NC_139636.1:24430348-24445348 GCF_964638095.1 Poromitra crassiceps
ATATCAGAAAACTGTAAACTGTTTTGAAGTCATTAGTCATAATTTGACAGTTATTGAGTGTTAAAGTGTGGACCAGTGACATCACTGGTCCACACTAACTCAAATTAATAACTCATTAACTCAAATCAACTCTCAATAACTGTCAAACATTCTGTCATTCATCTAGTTTGACAGTTATTGAGAGTTGATTTGAGTTAATGAGTTATTAATTTGAGTTAGTGTGGACCAGTGATGTCACTGGTCCACACTTTAACACTCAATAACTGTCAAATTAAATTACAGACTTCAAAACAGTTTACAGTTTTCTGATATACTACTGATGTTCTAATGATACAAAGCTGGTTGAAAATGGGCAGAGTGTTCCTTTAAGTTAATTGAACATGTGACGATTTGGTAATACTGACTTGCATAATGCTATTATAATGCCTAGATTATAAATCTATGTAGCCATAGTTTCCTTCATCAGACTTTAATGAAGGCAGTGAGAAGACATCTACAAACAACACAACAACAAGCCACAACAGAAGCAATTGACAAATAACTCAAGTGCTGACATCTATTCAGTTCCATGTGTGACTGATTGCTTTATGATTTGACTAAAAGAATTCAAACATTTTGTTCAAAGGATTGAAGAAAGCTAGTTACAAAACTATTACAAAACTATGTATTTGTTGTTGCGGTGGCTAATCATTAAAGGGCTTTGTATTATTTAATGGAAGCAGACATTGCTCCGACCACAGAGACTAACAACTTTTAGTTGGCAGTTAAACAGTAAATCTCTACTTCTTAACTTTATCGTGTTGAGAAAGCTTGATCTTTACTAATGAAAACGGGGGAAACGAAGAGGAAAAACTAGCAACAAAGAGAAAAGCGCCAAGAAGAGACAACTTCAGTGAGCGCACTGTGACCTCGCCTACAGGGAAAAGGGGAAGGAGAAAAGCATAATAGCAGCGGGTCCTTTAAGAGTGGTGGCAGTAATTGCCAGGATCTGAACTCAGTCACTCAGATACACAGCTAGTCAGTCTGGCGCCAGTAGTATGCAAACTGTATATTATCACCACTCCTTCGCCTAAATAGCATGAGGGGACCTCCTTAGGACAAAAGGGCTTTTAACCCATTGATACCTGATGCAGCATTTGCGTGTATATCCCTCATTTGTGTGCGTATCCCTTTAAGACCGCGAACCGCGTTAACGCGGTTCGCGGTCTTAAAGGGATACACACACAAATGCTGCATCAGATATCAATGGGTTAAAGCACAACTTGAAACTGATCTCATTTGAAAAGTATAATGCCGGCCTGGCCAAATAAAAGGAAAAAGTTTTTGTCCATTTAAATCCAAGTTCTTTTACCACACATTATAGACGCTTTACAAACACATAATGAAAACTAGACATCACCAGTTTATCTCTTTTTTCTTTTTATCAAATACAAGTAGATAAAACTGCAGTTAAAATACTCAAAACATACAATCTTCTCCATGTTTTGAGTTGTGTTTTTAAAGAGAAGACTGACCATGTTATTCTTATGTGTAATAATGACCTATTTCTTACTTCCCCATTTCTAAACGATGTCAAAACCTGCAATAAACATTTTGATTCAAAGGCCCCTTTCTTGAGTAGCATGAAAGAAATAGCAGTTCTATCGAGCCACGCATGAGCGCATGTGAGCTATGTCTACTATGACGAGCCTAAGTCCCAATAAGGGGTATGCACCCCTCTCCCTCCTCTTACAATTCATCTTGCTAGCTGTAAGTGAAAGCAACTTCTGCAGCACAGCCTCACATCCACTTCTGCAAGGGAACAAATGTCCCACTCCTTCCGTCTGACACGATCAATTCCAACTTCAAACGCCGCCATGCTTTAACAGCAATAGCGAATAGCTATATCATC
Source organism: Poromitra crassiceps (assembly GCF_964638095.1). Lineage (NCBI taxonomy): Eukaryota > Metazoa > Chordata > Actinopteri > Beryciformes > Melamphaidae > Poromitra > Poromitra crassiceps. The sequence goes on from NC_139636.1 coordinate 24,432,240, forward strand.
AGTTCTGATCTGGTAGGACACCATGGTGGGACAGGAGGGCCAAAGCCACATCAGTTTCCCACATTTGCACGCTATGAATTCTGATATTGTTAGACTTATGACTTTGAAGTGCCTGTCACAGCCAGCTGGCTCTAGTAAACGTGGATGTTATGGAAAATCCACCTCCTGTGCCAGTGAGGAGACAGAAATACTGACGCTTGCATCTTTACACACGATACCACACGTTGTCATGGGGTCAGTGGGGTCGAGTGGCCCAGCGTTTAAGGTTTGCCAAATCACAGGCCTGCGGCTGCCCCTGCCAAAATTCACTCTGTATGATATAGGTCAGTGTCGTTCTGACTTATTGATTGTGAAAATTAAGTCCAAACCCTCCACCACAACACTAACTAAAGCGACCTTTGCCACTGGGTCTTAATCTCTGAGAAAGGCTATACAGCCATATACATTTCATTACATTCTTGATGGAGCGACCTACCTGGCACTAACCCCAAAGAAACAGGGGCGAGCCCCCAACATAGGCCGGGTGACTGTTACACTGCGGACATATCATATTTATGAACACTAAAGATGCCATCTATGTTATTAGGGACTAACATGAAGCCTTCACCCCAGAAGATCCGTAACTACCGTAGCAGACCAAACAAACACACTCCTTCATCGTGAGGCCCACATGTCACAGGCCAGTGTGAGGGATGTTCTGGTGTTGAACAAGTTATCTTTGGCATGGGGAAAACTCTTCCAACACAGCTGCACAGGTTATTGTAATCTTCAAAACTGAATTAGATGAATTGTACTATGTTTTGTGAGCATTCTGTCAGAATTTTCCCCGAAATATACTAAACCAGAATATAACACCCCACTAGCAAACAGCCAGTACCTCCCAGACAAAATATCCTCTCACATTTGCTATTACCGTATGTCAAATCTTCCCCATTCCACATCCCTAGGCCAAAGTGAGATTATACTGTAATTGTTCACCTTGTCATAAGGATGAGTGGATGACCTTAGTAATCATTAATGATTTAATCAAAGGGCCAGCACTGCTTTATCTGTGTGTATGAAAGTAAACCAACCACCAGGTAAATAAAACAGGTTGATAGGGGGAAGATTTGTCAGAGCATATTTCAAAGCCTTTAAAAGTTGTACAATCTTGAAACTGATTTTCTGCCACACAACCATGGACTGACAACTATTAATATGGGCTTTTTTGTTACATTATCATATATCCTTTATGCAGGATTTTATTTGCACATTTGCATCATTTGGATTTGATACACATAGTACCATAAGGGTCAAATTAAATATTTAAATGGTTTGGTAATGTAAATGAAGTTGGGGGAATGGAGAGGAGAAATGCATGTTGGATATGCACGTGTCCAAAGAAATAGAGGTTATTGATGATTTATGGTCTACTTGGTGATTTTCTCAAAATAGGACCAAAATGGAAACAAGTCATTGACTTTACTTTATTGTGTTTTATTCCTCGACAATTTGAATACTGTTGTATGGATTTGATCATTTTGTACAACTGTCAATCATCAATCATTCATTCATTCAGAACCGTTTGGTTAACATAGGCCTGCATGATGCTGCCTGCATGTATACCTGAGTATTAAATTGGCACCATTGGGGAGCAGCAGATGGCCTTACCTGGCCCACAGAGCCGGCTGTAGTGATAGGGGTTGCAGCATACTGACGGACTGTCCAGGGCCCCAAAGCTCTTACACTCACAGAGCGGTTTGAGTTGGGCCGAGTGCTGGAGGTCGGACCAGCGGTACAGTTTACACACAAGCAGCTGTGGGGATGCCGTATGGCCGCCCAGCCTCAGCTCTGTCCGGGACACCATGACACAGTCGCTGGGCATGCCTCCTCTGGACTCCACTGCCTCCAATAAGGTATCCAGCGTTTTTTCCTTTAGCCTTTTCAACAGAGCATATGTGGCTGATTTCAGTTCTTGCTCCAACACCGTGCGCGGCATCGCCTCCTGCGCCTCGGGAGAGCCCGTGGTCTCCCGTGGGTTCCTCAGCACGAAGTGACACGACCCGGGCTCCCTGGAGCCCTGAGCCGTCTCTGGACCCCTAAGCTCGGAGTGGTCCCGGTCCTTAAATAAACAGCACGTCACTGTCCTGCATTCACTGTCCTGTATGGAGCGGGGGCTTCCCTGCTCCTGGACGCACACCGCCATCGCACCCCCATCTTGGTCCGAGGAGGAGGTGACCCCGCTGCTCTGGGCACACACGCCCGCTATGTCCCCCGCCACAAGAGACCCGCTAGGGGTCATCGGTCTGAGCTCCGTTTTGGGAATTTTCTCTGGGTTGTTGCAGCCGAACAGATCGTCCCTACACCCCTCACTAGTTTGGCCATTTCCATCTTCCCCTTCTTTATCTGGGATCAAACGGCTTCTCCAGAGTCGCCGCACAAGACCTGAGCGTTTCGTCCTGAACATACGACAACTTGAAAATCTATATGGGGGTTTCTATTCTTGTGCGGATATCCGAGTATTACAGGTACTTTTGTGGTCGTCGCACAACATTAATGTCTGTGAAATGCCGTGCAACGCATGCACAGCCAACCGATGAGCATTGGTGGCAAAACCGCAACATTAGAGTGAAGGCTATATTGTTGCATCTATAACGACAAAACCGCGCAATAAACGCACTGGGGCATTATAATCAAAATGCATTCATTTAGCCTGTTGTATTGTATAAATATGCAAGCGGGCGACACTGGTGTTATCCAGGATCGTTGCGGAATGGATTATTTATACGTTTGCTACGAGCGGATAACAAATGTAGAATACATGATAACATTTAACATAATGAACTAAAGTAATATAATCCAAAAACCAGTCAACGAAAGACAACAACTCTACACTACTTTCTATACCCGGCACGGGGAGCATGAGGTACTTCGAAGCAATTTAATCCCAAGCAAATGCACTAGAAGTCCGGATCCTTGTCGTCTTCCAGAGATCTCAGCAGCGCACTTTCTTTTACAATCCCCAAAAAATATCCATGCGAGCTGAAACTATGAAGGAAAAAGGTTCAATCCGGGGCTGAATGCGCTCCTGCTTCCCTACTCAGATCTAACCCAACTGCAGCCCAGAGCCCTTTCTTTCTCCGTTTCTCTGCCTTTTTCTTTTTTTCTCCCTTCCTCACACACACACACACACACACACACACACACACACACACACACACACACACACACACACACACACACACACACACACACACACACACACACACACACACACACACACACACACACACACACACACACACACACACACACACACACACACACACACACACACACACACACACACACACACACACACACACACACACACACACGGGGCCCCCGAGGAGAGCGGTGGAGCCATTGGCTGACTACCATCATGTGCTAGTCTAGACACTTTGGCGGCTGTGAGCTGCACTGATTGTTGCGCAAACAAGGTTTCAAGTTTCTTAACTCTTAAAGGCGTAACATCCACCTCTCGTTTTTAACTTAAAGTTAGGCTACTTAAAACTTCTTCACATCCAAGCCTTTAGGAGTTAAGTGTTTTGAATATAAAAACAAGCAGCAACTTTCAGAGCAGAGAGAAATATATGTAGCCTACCTACCCCTCCAACCTTCCAAAGAAGTCAGAATGCATGTGAAGTGATGTTTTTTTTTCTTTTTTTTAATTTATGATGGGGACACTTAAACATGGGCGTCAGCTGGGTATGGCAAGGGCAAGGCATGGGCACTCACCAGATCTTTGCCTAAGTGAATCCAAATTTGATCTTCTACAGTATAATGGAGGGCAAAGATTAGGCCAAAAATCCTCATAAATTTACTATTTAAACTTACAATGTCTAAAAATTACATTAGGGAAGCATTCAGCACTAATGTTTCCTAGACTGTGTGTCTGTGGAAGATAGTTCGGTGACCTAGCCTACATGTAAAAATCTATCACATGAACATGAATAATACAATCTTGTCAGTCATCAGTCATTGCCCAACTTGTCCCCATACATCTATTCCATATAAGTGGGTTACAAAGTTTTGGTGGCACCGATATTATGCAGAAACTGCCACATTAGCCTTTAGTGGACTTAAGTGCACTTATGCAAGGGACTGCAGGGACCATTGCATGCAGTTTGGCATTTCCAAGTTACCTGCACACAAGGAATTTGCACGGGAGTGGGAAGCCACAAATTCCATGCACTGACCTCATGATGGGCATGGGCCTCATTTAGGTGCCAAATCCCTCCACTTACAGCTACAAGCAAGGCTGGGTTAAATATACCCCCATACTTACAATTAACACTTAAAGTTGAGCTGAACCCAAAAATGACTTTTCTTTTCTTTTAGTTCAAATACCTGGGTATGCAGTGCACCTATTTAATAATGTATGCCAAAAAAATCACAAAAATCTAATTTCTTTAGTTTTTCACACTTTTTCACATCAAAAGTTCATTTTTAAAGATTTCATTCATAACAGTAATCTACAGTTTGCTGACATCACCTAGTACTATCAAATTTCTACCTCATGTCAACCAATCATATCACGACATGGCAGCTGTCAATCAAATCTTCATTTCAGGATAATTTTCTCTTCCAAATGAAGTAGAAAATGGCGCCTAGTGCCTGTCATCTAGCAGAATTCCTATCCCATAAACGAACTACTAACTTGGCCAATTGTATGAAACATGAACAAAAAAAAAAACGATAATGTCGAAGAATGCAAAGAAATGTAACTGGCTCGTTAAAACTCGCATTCCAGGAATATTGTCTTTACCGCAATATCGATAATGGCGCGCGCTTGAGAGCCTGGTTGTCACGGGTCGCCCCTCGGAGATTCCAGGCGGGCGGGCAGCACCCATGCATCGGATTGTCCGCTCGTTCCGCACAGAAGTAGCTGGCTGCCTGGTACTCGGTGGATCCCACTCGCGTAGCACGACAACACGCTGAATCCCACTCGATTTGGGGGTGGAACACGCCAGGATTGGCCAATGCCAAAGCCAGTCCCCAGAATTGTCAAATCAAATCATCGACACCGTATATGGTCCGCCTCTCAATTTGTTTTCAGTCTCCGACGCTCGTGCTAGTGCATTCTGTTCCGGTTCACTTCGACTTTAATATACTTAACTAGGCTTCGATATAGCAGGAAAATGGGTAACACTTTACAATACAGCCCGCAACTTACAGGGTAAGTACAGGGTAACAAAATTAGTACTTACAGGGTAAGTACAGGCTACAAGATGTGAATTTATGGAATAAGGGGCTCCTGTAGTTACACTGTAGTTACTATATAACTATGAGGCAATTAACACTGCTTTAGAATACAGCTCACGCCACTGTAGTTACCATGTAGTTACTTTGTAACTAGCGGGGGTTAACGCTGCTTTAGAATACCGCCCGCACCCCTGTAGTTACCATGTAGTTACAGTTAAAAGAAGATGTTAAAAAAATAATATATGCAACTGTATTTATTGTGGGGCTAATTTCTATGTACTTTGTCCTTGACGGCCACAACTGGAAACAACTCCTGTAGTTACCCTGTAGTTAGGGATTAACACTGTTTTACTACAGGATTGCTTTACAGTTGCGGCTCTCAAGGACAAAGTACATAGAAATTAGCCTCACAATAAATACAGTTGAATATAATACAAACATCTTAACATCTTCATCTTAACATCTGTAACTACATGGTAGGGGCACGGGCTGTATTCTAAAGCAGTGTTAATCCCCCCTAGTTACATAGTAACTACAGGGGCATGGGCTTATTCTAAAGCAGTGTTAATTCCCTTGTAGTTACATAGTAACTACAGTGTAACTACAGGGGTGCCGGCTGTATTCTAAAGCAGTGTCAATTGCCTCCTAGTTACATAGTAAACACATGTAATTACAGGGTAACTAAAGGGTAACTACCTGCTTTCTTTCCAGTTCTTTACAAAGTACAAAGTACAGCCCCACAATATACAGTATTATAATATAATATAAAAAATACATTTAACATTTTCATCTTAACATCTGTAACTACTGTACATGGTATAGAAGGGTGCGGGCTGTATTCTAAAGCAGTGTTAATCCCCCCTAGTTACATAACTACATGGTAACTACAGGGTCACAGGCTGTATTCTAAAGCAGTGTTAATTCCCTCATAGTTACAAGTATAGTAACTACAGTGTAACTACAGGGGTGTGGGCTGCAAGTACATATTTTGTTACCCTGTACTTACCCTGTAGTTGCGGGGTGTATTCTAAAGCATTACTATCGATATTATCACACCACAGCAAGAACTATAGTAATCCTATAACAAATTAACAGAAGGATGTCAAGCCAGTGTCAGGTATTAGATACCATTGCAGGAAAACATTAAGTATACGATCATTATGAGTTCAGCAGACACACTTAAGTCAATAAGGATAAATATAATTGAAATATGGGGCACCCCGGTGGCTCACCTGGTGGAGTGCGTGCCATTTAAGTCCTTCCCGCAGCCGGCCCGGGTTTGAATCTGGCCCATGGTCGTTGCTGCATGCCCTCCCCTCTCTCTCTCTCTCTCTCCCTGATTTCCTGTCTGCACACTGGGGGGGAAATTAACATTATAGTGACTTTTAGCTTGTGAAGCAACATCAAAGTTGCATAAAGGTATATTCAGACTGAATTGTCAATTCCTAAACTCATTTCCACAACTGTGGAGTGGTCTGGTGCCAGGCTAGCATAAAGGGGAAGTAATAGACAATGAAAAACGAAATAGAACATGTCTCAGATGTGTTACAGCTCAATTGAACAAAAAAATATCTTTCTGAAAGGAGTCAGGCACACAAATATTCTTACATTTTTCCAGTAAATTATATAATGACTTTAAATCAGTATCATGAAGCTGTGAAAAAGTAGAACAGAAGGGATGAAGTACAACCTGTGAGTGCGGCTGTCGGGACCATTTAAATCGGCTACATAGGAACAAAAGAACATGAAGAGGACAGAGCACAGGGTGCATAAACACTGACCGAATAAGGACACAGGTTGCTTCCACTATTTAAAACATAAACATATTTTCATAGTTAATTAAGAGTCTATAGTTCTATAGTAACTTTTAGCAGTTGACCTTTATATGAGCTTTGAGTGAAACAAGAAAGAAATGATGATTCTGACATTTCTCACAGTCACTTCACTGCAGCACTGTTTGGGCGACAGGGGTCTTCATGAGGGCCACAGTCACAACAGGTGAATTCCTGCTTGGTGACGTCTTTACAAGTCTGCCTCCACCTTATCTCATGTTTCTTGTCTCGTCAGGGCTACCAGTAAATAAGTGCGGGAGCTCCTATTTCTTGTTTGATTGTTGCTGTTGTTAACTTTATGGCAGGTACACATCTCATAATTGCTAATTATAATAAAATACGATTTCGTATGATAGGCAAAAGCTATGGTTGATATTTTTAACTCTTTATCATGACCATGGGCATAGAGGTCACTGAGTAGAATACTATACAGTTATTATTACAGTTTCTTTGCATCTGGACTTTAAAGAGTTCAAGTTAAACCCCCCCCCCCCCATGTATTAACTTGTTCCAAGAAGCAAAAGTTCAGGAATAAGCACTGCTGATTGGTTCAGAAACATTCAAGGCTGGCGCCCTAGTGAAATAAGTTGATCCCACTATTGAGTTTATAATTGGCAGCTAATAAAATACAATTCTTTAACTTGGCGGGATGCCAAAAACATGGCTCTATACTTATTTATTATACAGTCTATGCTCTATACAAGACTGTCATCAAGCATTATTTGCTGATAATTCTTCACACATCACATCTGAAACTTTAATTGCAAAGGGGCTTGTGCTTGGCTTAAAGATAAATGATAGTAAGTGTAAGTGATATGAATTATTATATTGCATGTGTGACATATATAGAGCATGACTGAGGGCTGTTTTTTATATATGAATAAAAATGGGTTATTTTTTATTTTTAAAGCAGGGTGAAGAATATGGGCTATACGTTTTGTATTACAAATGTGTACCTTAAGGCAGTGGCTCTCAAAATGGGGTCCGAGGACCCCTAAGGGTCCCTGAGGGGATTCCAGGGGGTCCCCAGCAAAAAGGGGAATGATTTATTTTCACTATAATTCCATCCATAAGTAACACAATGACAGAATGTATGACTATTTTAGTCATGGGTTTCATACATTTAGCATCTAAAAGCAATAACTCTTATCAGAGGGGGGACCATGGGACAAAATATTATCAAATGGGGCTCTGTGATGTCATTTGTGTCAGTTTAGGGGTCCTTGACATGAAAAAGTTGTATTAAAAATGCATATACACAATACACAGAAACATCGACACACAGACACCTTCATGCCCATAATACACCTTTGTGCCCCTGCACCCAACACACGCACGCATGCTGGCATGCACACATACACGCACACGCACGCACATATATACACACACACACACACACACACACACACACACACACACACACACAGAGGACATTTCTGAGGCTGTGGGTTGCACCATAGGGGACTGGTGCGGCTGCAGCAGGCAGTGCAGTGTGCCAGTGTCTGGACTGGAGTCAGGTTTCCCTGGCAGGCTTAGGGCTTTAGGGCACAGGGAGGTTACTGAGGGTGGACATGGAGGCCCTCATGCCTGTACTGTGTTAGTGCCACCTGTTGCAAATACATTCCCCTTTGTAACTCAATCACACGTCAGACAAGGAAAAGAAAACTGTTATTGCAGAGTACTGCTTCATTTAAATCAGTGTCATGCAATTCTCAATTATGTCCAAAGAAAACATAATTGGCCAATAAGTCATTGTGGCCGAGCGCTCTGCTGGAATTCATTCTTATGAGACACATTTCCGAAAGCATTAGGAGCATGTAACCATGTTAGATGCTTTGATTCTGCTTTGGTGTAACATGGGTTAACATACCGATGTTCCAGTGGCCCTAAAAAGAACGTAGCTTCTTGACCCAGTCACAGATACAATGAGTTAACTGCAGACACTGCAAATGAAGGCATATCAGCATTCAACGTAAAAAATAATAATTCCACTGGCCCACTTGGCCAGTAGCCTAGATCAGAGGTTTACTGGCCGCTTGTATATTATCACTGGCCCGCCAGCCAAAAAATGATACATTTTTTGCCCCTTTAAATGTTGTTGTTTTCCTTTAGTTATGGATATCTAATGTTGATATATTACACAAATATGCAAAATATATAATACTAGGCATTCGATTCCTAGGCTCGCCCGCTGCGTGGGCTCGCCCGCCTTGGCATGCGCAGTGCACAATTGCACAGCTTCACATCACTGATGACATCACTCACTGATGACATCACAATTACTCGAGTGACCATCACTGATGAGATCATTGAGTTCCTCGCCCGCAGCTCGGCCTCTCCTGCTCTATTGGACAAACAAACAGAACCCACTTATTCCCTTTTATATATGATGATGTGCATAATAATATGTTTCTTTTCTGACTAAAACAATTTATGTTAGATGGGCGTTGAAGTCAGGTAGAAGTCCAGTGTTTCCCCTGTATCTCCTGTGCCAGGCTGCCATCGTAAGATCATGCCATGCATGCCATGCGGTATGCTAAACTGCTGTTAGAACCAGTGTTATAGGTGCTGCTGCTGAAACGTCATGGACAGAGCGACTGAAGCACACGGCCTATAATATTTCTATAATCATTCAGTCATTTACTATAGGATAATAACAGCTGTGTGCGTGTTGCTCCATGCCGCCAAAAAAAATGAATCAAGGGAAACACTGAAGACTGAGTAATTGCATAGTTTTGGTGGATGAGAGGAGTGGGCGTCTTGAAAACAATTTTCCAAAACGCGTTCTGCATTGCCCTGCATAAACCTTTACTGGCCCCAGGCAGGTTATGTTGAACATATGGTAGGTTGATGAAAGGTCAAAAAGGTATTATGGTCCATTCCATTTGCATTGGGAACTAGCAATATCACAGTTGAGTGACGTCACACCCGAGTTGTCAGCGTTCCATTTAAACAGTCGAGAAACCAGCCAGGGTTAGCTCTAGCCAGGCTAGCCACAGTGGATTAACAACACATTTCACAGTATTTTGCGCATACAAACACTGTAGCAAGTTATACTGTGTGTACAATTGATTTAATGAGACACAAATAAGACAGAAGTGCCAATAAACAGTATTTACTACAATTTTAACTACGGTTGAAGGGCAGAGCCACCATCTTGGATTTTTTTAGATCGGGGCTGGTGAGGCTCCCCTGAGTTCACGGTAGAAAATCCCAGGGCAGGTGACATCACAATCAAGCCGCTTCAACATACCACGTGTATATGTCGTGTATATGCACGCCGCATGCATATACACGACATCACGATCATCAAAAACAGACATTATTAGTGACTGTACAATGGACTTTCTAGTGTAGAATGAAAAGCAAGACTTATTCCTATACAGAAAGCCATTTCTTTCTCCTCAGCTTCTTGGTAAGGTGTTCTACATGGGCCTGAAGAGAAGATACATTTTAGTGTCCAGCCAAATGCCAATATATTTATAAGAGTTAACCATTTCAATTTGCTCATCTTGGAGTGTATGCATACCAAGACTATTGTCGAAACTAGGGGACCGTGAAAACAGCATCCATTTGGTCTTGTCGGAATTTAAGACAAGTTTGTGATCAAAAAGAGACAGCTGAAATGCATCAAAGGCAGTCTGCAGACTTGCAGCGGCCAGTGCAGGGGCGGGGCCAAAACTATACAAAATTGTATCATCTGCATAGTAATGGACATTATAATGTGGTTATAATTTGGAGACTAAGGGCTAAAATGCTGAAAAGTCCCAAATAATCTGGACTCAAGAGGTAAGGGAAAAGTGAGTGGAAGACATTTTCCTACAGGTCAACCCACAGTTGGCCTTCATGTTCCTTTGGTGGGCTACGCTATTTTCTTTTTTCAATGGCGGTATTATCACAATTGATCGTTATACTGAGGTTCTTTTTCACTTACTTTAGTACCATTTTGGTCCAGAAGATTGTGAACATGGGTGTTCTCCTTTGACTAATACCTTTTTCAAGGTGGTACCATTATGTTAATTTATGGTAAGGTTTCAGGAATGTACTTCCAGTTTAGGAATAATTGGGATTCCTCAACATATGCACGTGGATACAATGGAAAGCACGTGCTTCTGAACATATGAATATTGACATGGTTGTTTTGCTTATAAAATTGTAGGAGAAAATGCACACATACTGTATTTGCAATTGATTGATAAATCAGGCCCATTCTGTGGTAAACACAGAGCTGATATTTGTATGTAATTTGTACCATGCATTTGAATTCCATTGTTGCGTAGTTACTACAGTCAAGTGTACAGTTACTACAGTCAACTGTCAAGGCCATAGAGATCATTCAGGCTATCTCTCTGAAATGTTGTTTTGGCAGCTCACTGGAATTGCATTCTGCTTTTTACGACATACAACATGATGGCCATGTGCTACAGTGTTATGAAAAATCACTCTAGGTTCTATATAATTTGTGGTTCTACAAATAACATTTTGGTTTTAAATGGGACGGTAGCTATATCACGAGTGGTCCTGGTAGCAGCAATGAACCAAAGTTTCAAGAGCTTCTTCAAATATGCTTCTATAAAGTTTTGGAGAACTGTTGAAGAACCATCATTTTTAGAGCGCAATTTAAAAACAAAAGCCAAAATACCATCTGGTAATTTTTTTGAATTGAGAAATCAAAGTTTAGGCATTTGAACTTTTCGTCCTGCGGTCATATCCAAGTCCTACTGCCCTAATGTGTGCTGCATGTGTGAAAGTGTGTAAGGAAAGACTTCTTCAAAGACTAGGAGGTAATTGAGTCGGAGGGTCTAAAACAGGGCACAGCTGTTCACACAGGCCTGTCCCCTGGCCTGCCCCTCTCCCTGTGAAGGCCCAGGCCCATGAACCCCTGGAGACCTCTGGGTAATAATGCAGTCGTCACGCCAGCGCGGCTCACCACCGACACCTCAGAGGAAGAGGACAGCAAGCAGCTCACCACTGACACTTCAGAGGGAGAGGACAGCAAATCAAACCAAACATGGCTGAGAGATAGGGATGACAAAGCTGTGGTGCTTACTCACAAATCCAGCTGAAAAAAGCATGATAAACAATTAAGTATTTTTTCCCATTGTGTCTTCTTTTGTCAGATTCAAGAATCCCAACACAGAAAGCATCAAGGGCGTTGACAAACCAGATGTGTGTATATTCTGTTGTTTGTTCATAACCTGAAGAGGCAATACGTTATGACAAATTAGCATACTGAATTCATGTCCAGGACTAACTGTCACGGCCCTAGAGCGCTCCTAGGCATTAGTAGACATTAACATCAAGCTCGTTCAGGAGTGCTCAGTTGCGATGGACACTCTTTCGCTCATTTATGGACAGACAATACACGGAAACACAAGACGCCTACAAAGAGACACTGTAACAAACTAAGGGACATCTTCTGTGTGGATTGACATTCAGGAGAAGAGGGCGAACGCTGCCCTGGGACACCAGTACAGTATCACGTCACTGAACCTAAGCTTCGCCCACTTCTGATTGGCAGCCAGGCATTACCAATCATCGAGCGACGTGAGCGTGACACTAACTATATTAAAATCATTGTTTCCAATCAAAAATAAATCTGTTAAGGTGTTAACAATAAACTGTAGCTTATGAGAAACATATTATACAGTAGTGTTGGACAATTTTTATATGACACGCCATACATTTTGGCATTGGGAGACGCTGCACAACCACAGCAGAGATACCAGAGGAGCCAAATAGCCCAACCCAACAGTCAACACTGTCATAAAATGTGTTAACCTGTGATGGCAGCCGCATATTCAAACCACACAGAGCATTCACTGAATTTGGTTAGGGGAACCACTTTGGAAGATAACAACTACACATTCTTTAGTCCCTGGGCAACATCATGCCTATGATATGTGGACCTAATTAATTTGAAGTTCATCTGAATGTGATCTAAGATCTCTAGTTGATCAGCTGCTTTATAATCTCCTCTTTGGAGAATAAAGTATGATTGGGCTACCTGGCTTGCTAGTTGACGTTAACAACTGAACCATTAGGAAACCTTGC
>NC_139636.1:24450348-24470348 GCF_964638095.1 Poromitra crassiceps
CAGTTCAGAGACAGACTGTCTTTTACATACAGATAACAATGTTACACATCAGTTCAGAGACAGACTGTCTTTTACATACAGATAACAACGTTACACATCAGTTCAGAGACAGACTGTCTTTTACATACAGATAGTGATGTTACACATCAGTTCAGAGACATACTGTATTTTACATACAGATAGCGATGTTACACATCAGTTCAGAGACATACTGTCTTTTAGATACAGATAGTGATGTTACACATCAGTTCAGAGACAGACTGTCTTTTAGATACAGATAGCGATGTTACACATCAGTTCAGAGACAGACTGTCTTTTAGATACAGATAGCGATGTTACACATCAGTTCAGAGACAGACTGTCTTTTACATACAGATAGTGATGTTACACATCAGTTCAGAGACAGACTGTCTTTTAGATACAGATAGCGATGTTACACATCAGTTCAGAGACCGACTGTATTTTAGATACAGATAGCGATGTTACACATCAGTTCAGAGACAGACTGTCTTTTAGATACAGATAGCGATGTTACACATCAGTTCAGAGACAGACTGTCTGTCTGACAGATTTAGATACAGATAGCGATGTTACACATCAGTTCAGAGACAGACTGTCTTTTAGATACAGATAGCGATGTTACACATCAGTTCAGAGACAGACTGTCTTTTAGATACAGATAGTGATGTTACACATCAGTTCAGAGACAGACTGTCTTTTACATACAGATAGTGATGTTACACATCAGTTCAGAGACAGACTGTCTTTTACATACAGATAGTGATGTTACACATCAGTTCAGAGACAGACTGTCTTTTACATGCAGATAGTGATGTTACACATCAGTTCAGAGACAGACTGTCTTTTACATGCAGATAGTGATGTTACACATCAGTTCAGAGACAGACTGTCTTTTAGATACAGATAGTGATGTTACACATCAGTTCAGAGACAGACTGTCTTTTACATACAGATAGCGATGTTACACATCAGTTCAGAGACAGACTGTCTTTTACATACAGATAACAACGTTACACATCAGTTCAGAGACAGACTGTCTTTTACATACAGATAACAACGTTACACATCTAATTGCACTGTCTCTGCCAGTGTGAGTTCAGCTTAATCACTGAGGCATTCCTCTTGGCTGCAAATTACAAGCGTGTCTAAAGGCAAAGGTAACCAGCCCTGTGGTGGGAGCCACACCCTGTCTCGGCCTCAAATGCCCCCACCCCTCATTATTATTGTTTGGAACGTCTCCATTTTGGTTTGGATGCTTTTATGTCAATAAGCAACATAATCATTGGCTGTCATATCCAAGTGGTGCCACAGCTTCTCTCGTGTGGGCGCCATCTTGCCCCAAGGGTCCTAACTATCCACAGCTTCTCTTGTGTGGGCGCCATCTTGCCCCAAGGGTCCTAACTATCCACAGCTTCTCTCGTGTGGGCGCCATCTTGCCCCAAGGGTCCTAACTATCCACGGGGGACTTTCCTCTTGAGAGTTGCCTCCATCATGCCCATACTTAACAGCACATTTATTGAAAGGTATTAAACCATAGCTGATGTTATGCATTTTTAATATGCTGCTGTGCTTTGCCAAACTGTAGAAAAGAGCTGAGTGCAATTATAGAATTATAACTACTGTAGAATTATAATTGGCTGCATATTTGTGCTCAGCTCATTTGAACTGTCGAAATGTGACTAATGCATTCATAAAGTTTTGTTTTGGATTGCCCATGGCCCTATATGTGTGTAAAAATGAAAAGACTGTTCCTGCAGAGGAGCACACTAGCCAAAACCAACTGGCACTAAGCAGATTTTCACACCTCAGGAAGATATCATCCACCCACATTGGCATAACGTTCATATGCAAATGCTCTATAAAGTTTATATTCCCTCGATTCAGATGACTCACAACTCAACATTTCCATGTTAAAGCTCAACAAAAGTAAACAAATCACTTTTGGAAAATGGAGTGGTCATGAGCAGAGTGTGTGTGTGTGGTGTTTTGAGAACAAGGAATTTCGATAGTGCTTGAACACACTGCTCTATGGCTGGAACTGCTTTTCTGCTGTATCTGTTTTTTACTGCTCTGCATCCACAGTGGCAGTATATTGGGTGAAGCAGAGGGGGGGGGGGAGACTACAGAGAGTACAGGCATTTAGTGTGAACCACTGTACTTTTTAATGTTTCCCGAATGCTAGTAAATCTAACCCTCCTAAAATCCACAGTGAAACATAACGCCAAGTATGACATCAGCCCTGCACAGACACTTTTTATGATTTTTAACTACATTTACAAAGAGCAGGGCTGGGCAGGCCACAGAGTCCAGCTTGGAACCCAGTCGCCACGCTGAACTGGCCAGAGACTGGATTGGCAAGTCGACTCATTCACTCCTGCTCTGATTGGCAAACTGTGGGTCCAGAGCAGAGCACAGGCATGGAGAAATCAGTAGCTGTTTGTTGTTTAAATATAAAACATCTGTTGACATGGCAACTTGATGATGTGACCTTGCTGAAGAAAAGTTGCTTAAACTGACTTGTTCATTTTGCCAATTAAGTGACTTCATAGCCACTGAATAGCTGATCTAGAGGTGGAATCACCTACCCACTATTCTGAAGATTACACGTATGAAAACAGCACAAGCTAACCTGCCTCTCGTTAAACAAGCTAGACTGAGACTGACTTTGTTTACATGGACAGCAATAATCTGATATTAACCCGATTAAGACAATAGTCTGAATAAGAAATTGCCATCTAAACAGCATTTTCTTATTACCTTAACCTGAATAAGGACATGGAGCAAGTATAATCGCATTATGACTATTGTGATTTTAGTCTCATTATTGAAGAGTCTACAAATACTCTAGTATAGTATCTAGTATTTGCGGCTTTTTGCGACACAATCGTCGATCCAACTGACGATGCATGCTCTATCATCCAGGCGTTGCAAACTTGTTTACAGAAGAAAAAATTACTGACGCCAGAAAAAATAAGTCCCAATTTTTTTGGGGGGGGTGAGGCTTAGACTGTTGACATTATCCAGGGTTTTGAGGGAAATGGATATCATGAAGCTTTTAGATGGGCACAAACATCCCAATGGGGATATTTTCAAAAGGGCTGCTGACCGAAAGAGGGAAGTGGATTATGTGCGCTTGTCTGAACAAGTATGCAACCTCTGGAAGATGTTGAAAGCAGCTACTATGCTGAAAAGAAGCAGAACACTCGTGCATGTAATACTTGTCCTATTAATTGGACTATGCATGTAAATGGGAATATGAATGGGATAGTTCTATAAGCAATCCATGTAAACCGCTTATTCGGAATATTGACTTATTTAGAATAAAGCCAATCCAGGATAATATTGCTCCATTCTGTCAAAAGAATCCTATCTAATATTTAGTTAGACAGCACTGAAAATGAGATAGTGTCCTGCCAATGGCTTTCTGTGGATCACTTTGGTCAGTGATTCCCAACCAGGGGTACGTGTACTTGAGCAGCTAGCAGGGGGTATTTGGAAAGATTAGGTATTACAATTTATTTCCAAAATGATAAAATATAGATATATATTCCAAGACATTTCATAAGCCCATTGCTAAAATGGCACATGCGTGCCCCCCGGCAGGTGCCAACTCTACTGTTACCCTACTCTGTGAAGCTGTCACGTTCATGCATGTCAAAACTGCGTGCAAACCAACTAGCTAGCAAACATGGATAAATGGCTCAAACGTCCAGTTCTTGGCACTCTGGATTCAGGTTTATGTACGTCCACAGATCCACACCGGAGCCACAGTGTTTTCTTTGCGGCGAAATCCTGACAAATAATTCAATGAAGCCAGCCCATCTACAGCGGCACCAGAGGACCAAATACTATACATTTTCATAAAACTGACGACTTTTTCAATCGACAACTGTCAGAAGTCAAGTCAAGTAAAAAAAGAAAGTCTCTCGTTAAAGTTCAAGGACTTGAAACTGCTACTGGGTGAGTTTGAATATTATTTTCTTCACTCACTAAGTGTAAATGTCTTTGTATTAAAGGGGACTAATTCAAATGATTTTCATCTAATAATCAGCATTGACACGCATGAGTGAGGGGGTACTATTGACATGGCAAAACAGCTCAAGGGGTACATAAAACAAAAAAGGTCGGGAACCACTTAAGTCATTGCACATCATCACTGAACTTGAGAAGTAAATGGCATTTTCCTCTTTAAGACGGTGCATTTTGTGGAGTATTTCCTGTTCTGACAGAGCCATGGATAATAGTGTTATTGTTGTGCTCTGAGAATTTCCCCCCATTTCCCTGGTCAAGGATGCTCATTAGACGAGCTAGCTAGCTAATCTGGTGTCGGGGTCCTGATAACCGGCTTGCTTGGCGTCACTCTAGTAAATTGCGGTGGCTCGCTGTTAAAAGCCGGCAGTTGATAGCAGTATCAGGAGACAGGCTGCGTTGGGGAGACAGAGTGTCCGGCTCCAAATGACCTCCCAAAATAGACGAGTGCTCCAAAGACCCAGGGCCTCGGGCACCTCCAGTCGCAGCACAGGCGCTCAGACGGGGCCGGCGCAGCAGGAAGAGCATATCATCAGAGCCATTGCTGTTAATGGCATGCAGATATTCAAGGGAGGCGGCAGACACTGAATGACCCCCAACCCTCAGCCGGTGACTCTCCCACTGAGCAGAGCCTCGCCACACCACAGCCGGGTCAGACAGCGAGCCGCCTGGACAGAGTGGGAGCCACTCAGTACCACAGAGCTGATAATGATTATGGCCCATTCACAATCACTAACAGTATAAGGCCTGCTCTGTCTCTCTGTGTCTCTGGCCTGCTCTGTCTCTGTGTCTCTGGCCTGCTCTGTCTCTCTGTGTCTCTGGCCTGCTCTGTCTCTGTGTCTCTGGCCTGCTCTGTCTCTGTCTCTGTGTCTCTGGCCTGCTCTGTCTCTGTCTGTCTGTGTCTCTGGCCTGCTCTGTCTCTGTCTTTGTGTCTCTGGCCTGCTCTGTCTCTGTGTCTCTGGCCTGCTTTGTCTCTCTGTGTCTCTGGCCTGCTCTGTCTCTGTGTCTCTGGCCTGCTCTGTCTCTGTGTCTCTGGCCTGCTTTGTCTCTCTGTGTCTCTGCCCTGCTCTGTCTCTGTCTGTCTGTGTCTCTGGCCTGCTCTGTCTCTGTCTCTGTGTCTCTGGCCTGCTCTGTCTCTGTGTCTCTGGCCTGCTCTGTCTCTGTGTCTCTGGCCTGTTCTGTCTCTGTGTCTCTGGCCTGCTTTGTCTCTCTGTGTCTCTGCCCTGCTCTGTCTCTGTCTGTCTGTGTCTCTGGCCTGCTCTGTCTCTGTCTCTGTGTCTCTGGCCTGCTCTGTCTCTGTGTCTCTGGCCTGCTCTGTCTCTGTGTCTCTGGCCTGTTCTGTCTCTGTGTCTCTGGCCTGCTCTGTCTCTGTGTCTCTGGCCTGCTCTGTCTCTGTGTCTCTGGCCTGTTCTGTCTCTGTGTCTCTGGCCTGCTCTGTCTCTGTGTCTCTGGCCTGCTCTGTCTCTCTGTGTCTCTGGCCTGCTCTGTCTCTGTGTCTCTGGCCTGCTTTGTCTCTCTGTGTCTCTGGCCTGCTCTGTCTCTGTGTCTCTGGCCTGCTCTGTCTCTGTGTCTCTGGCCTGCTTTGTCTCTCTGTGTCTCTGGCCTGCTCTGTCTCTGTGTCTCTGCTCTGTCTCTCTGTGTCTCTGGCCTGCTCTGTCTCTGTGTCTCTGCTCTGTCTCTGTGTCTCTGTGTCTCTGCTCTGTCTCTGTGTCTCTGCTCTGCTCTGTCTCTCTGTGTCTCTGGTCTGCTCTGTCTCTGTGTCTCTGGCTGCAGTCACAGGACAAGCACACCCTGTAGCTCCCAGGCTTAACAGGTGAACTAAGATGCAGATATGACTGCGTGCTATGCGGAGGCAACGGAATACATCTTTAGACAGTTTATCCACATTTAGGTGAAATATTTCAGCGAGCTTATTATGCAAAGTTGAGACAGCAGCCATGTCCAATGGAACATGCTGTTTTCATTACGTAGCCTGTGCTGTCTCTCTCTCTCCACCCAGGGAAACGGTGTGATTTAAGGCCTGCTGGTGTGGCAGGGTCAGCTCTGTGACCCTGTCTTTCCCCAATGATGATTTACTCGCGCACAGAGGGCACACTTTCCACTCTGGCCAGGCACTACCCTGGCTCAGGTCCTCCCCGAAGAGTCACTTGTAAGAGTCACTTGTTTGCTCCTGCACAGGAAAGCTAATAATTACCATCCCCGATGCTACACTTCCACTGCTGGCCCCCTGAAGTAAATCACCAATAGGAGAGAGGAGAACAGGAGGCATTGAATCATGGAGTGAAAACAAGGCAGCTCCAGTGTGTCCTAGCTGGTCCTGTGCAGGCTGAGACTGAGCAAGGCAGAGTGGGGAGGAAGTGAGCGAATGATCCCTGGGAGTCCCTTAATCTTGAGAAGGAACTCATTGTTGAAACGGTGTTACTTCATAACAGTGGGTTTGAACATTCCTGAGGTACCTGTAGCTCAGTTACACATTACAGACATGTGGGGAGTAAATGTGCAATCGCACATGACGAACCCTATAGCATTTCCACCAAGATTATACTGTGCAATATTTCCAATGATGAAAAGAAATTGATAACAATGCATATAGATTCAGTTGGTTTGTGTGGGAATGCCCACAAAATGCTACTACGGCTGGCGCGCGAGACAAGACGGTGGGGGAAAAAACTCAATGGGCTGATTCACCAAAGGACGGTGCTGCGGCTCTACACCACAGGATTGGGGATTCTAGAGCAGGTACATAGACGTTTGCTCAGATGTGCGTTTACTGCGGTGGTTGAATCCCCGATCCTGTCTGCTTGGGCTTGGGCTAGCAGCTAAATGCTAACTACTGTATACTGGCTGGGAAGAACGGGAGGATGTCCCCCACCCTGACCACGCCCCCAGCCAGCTACCCCAGCGTCTATGACGAGACATCGCCTAAATCTATGGGATTGATTCATCTACATTAAGTGTTGTGTTTGAGCGAGAAAAAGACCTACACCTAAACACACCTGTAAAACCTCGGCCATCTCCTCCTTCGGCAGGACAGGTAGTCTGATGCATTGATATGGATAGTGATATAGCATGTGGTCTGGGAACAAGCAGAGTCTTGGCTCTGTCCTGATCAGCTAGCTTGTCAATACTGGTGCTTTGGGAAATGTATCTCCATGTGTCTATTCCAACAGGCTCCCCTGACACCGCCGACGGATTCAAATCAATTGGTTTGTCTCTCGTCTTTATAGCCCCGGGCAGCCTGTGAAAAATGGATCCTCTTAAGAGGTAACACAGTATCCATGTGGGGCAGAAGTCCACAGCATGACTAATGGAGCTCCAGTCTATATGCTAATGCTACATAACACAACACTAATACTGGCTGCATTAAGTTAGCCATGATACCAGGACGATATCATGTTTGCTGAAAGGAGAGCCAGTCGATGAAAAACGGATGACGGCAGAAAAGAGCGTCTTCATAATGCTCGGCGTCTCAGACACACAGCTGTGTGCAGCAGCAGGAGAGCAGCGCTGCTGGTCATTAGGACTCTTAAAGGGTAAGGGCTCCTAACTCTCTGATTTACTTGATCTCCTATCTTAGAGGAAGCTGCGGAGTGCCTGCCAGTCTGGCGCTCACAGGCTCCCTGTGTGTGTGACCTCAGCAAACAAGCCCGCTCGACAAGCTTCACAATGGAGGCGGCCCACTGTGGCCCATGTCCCTGGTGCTTCAGTCGCCTGTGGGCCTGAAGCAGGGAAGGAAATCCTGGTCGAGAGCACAGCCGGAAAGAGCGTGGGCCATTTCAGTTTGCAGGTCTATCCTTAGAGGTCAAACTGAACATTCCCCCCCCCCCCCCCCCCCCCCTGGGGGCCCTCCACGCTCTGTCTCCCCCCTCACTGCCCCTCCTCCTTAAGGATATCTCATTGTCCTCTAAAACGGCTCAGATCAATCAACTTCTCAATATTTCCCCTGTTTACGTACTCGTTATTTAGAGTTACCGTCTAACTACGGTAAGCACGATAGCCCGGGTTATTGTCAAAAATGAAACAAATGTGGAGGAAAGCTGTTGTTAGGAGGCCCCCTAGGATGGATTTTCCCCAAGTGCTCTTGAAGAAGAAGCACGGAAATTAATTTGCTATGGTGCAAATACATGATCCCAATCATCCTCAGTGACTAAATGAACTCAATAACATTTCTAGGACGTGCTAGGTCTAGGTGGCTCACTTGGTAGCACGCGTATGACGGAGGCTCGGCCCTTCGTGCGGATGACGCGGGTTCGAATCTGACCCAAGGTCCTTTGCTGCATGTCATCTCCTCTATCTCTCCCCACCCTTCCTGTCTGCCTACTGTCCTATCTAAGTAAAGGCAAAAATGCCCTCTGTGTAAAAATAAAAAAATAATAAAAAATACAGAATTAATTTGGTCCCATGGTGCGAAAGCACTACTGTTAATGTTTGGTATGTTTGGTGTAAGTCCGGCTGCCGTGCCGTGCCTGATGTAACCAGAGCACAGCCTCTGGGGAGACCTTCAGAGAGCCAGGATTAAGTTTGGGCACAGGAAAGTGATTGATCAGCAGGATACATGAGAGGGGCACACGGCAGAACGCACACATTTCCTAATCTTTAGCTGAACTACTCCTGGCAATGTTCTCCTTGAGGGCAAGAGTGGAGCCGCAGCCCAAGGGCTTCCCCAATGTGTTATTCATATGAGGGGGTATTAGTGTTTGTGTTTGAGTGTCTCTCTGTCCTCGAAACAATGCGTCCCTTGTGACAGTGAATCAGACATGGCCTGTGGACCAGTCTCTCCGGCATCGGGCCTGCTGGCCAGAGATTGGCTGGGGAAGTGCTGCAGAGCCGTGCCATTTGTCATGCCATATATTTACAGGCTGTGTCAGCAGCACAGGCCCGGGCGGAGCGAGACGTCTCCATTCTGCGCCTGACTCCACGGACGCCAGGGCCCAGGACCTCCCCTCATTCATCTGTTGACTTTCTAAATAGGCCTCTGTTTGGACTTACATCAGTGGGGAGAGAATATCTAAGAAAACGAGGAAGGAAATCTGTGGAAAACAAAGGAAAGGGAAAGAAACCCTCTGTGATAGAGGCTGCCCCTCGCTGTTCCTGATTACGGCAGAGTTGTGCAGAGTGCTTGGCGCCATCGAAATCGGGCCATCCAGGCAGCCCGGGCAGGCAGGCCAGACGGGAGGGAGAGGAAGACTGGTAGTGACGCTCACAAATACCAAGTAGAGGAGCTGTCAGGCAGCTCTTTCAGTGTTTATGTATTTTAGATGGCTGATTTTGATTTCATAAAGAAGGAGAAGAAAGATTGACGCCTAACACAGTCACTGAACTTGTTTTGTACGCAAATTATGTAACATAGGTTTCGGGTGTGCTACGTACATCATTCTGTAGACAAAGGTTTGATCAATCTACATATTACCTGTCACACCATTACACACATCAAGCATTGTACCTCCACACATGCACCTTATAGCGTAAAGTAAAGATTTCATTTTAAAGTGGAGGGACTTAAAACCATGCAGTGGGTGTCTGTTTTGCTTATAATATGACACTTCTTTTGGGGCATGTGTTATAATGTCACATGATCACATCCTACTGCTATGTCAGAATTCCATCATGTACTATTATGACTGATCTTATGAAGGGGTTATGCTAATTTGCTAATAATACAATGAGCATGTTAACCTGGGTTATTATTAGATAAGTCGGATAAATAGTATGCATGTGAGTCCATTGCTCAAAAGTCGGCTACATACTGTATACTTATAACCATTCCCACAGACAATGCAATATTAATGTTCAAAGACATTTGATGGAAAAGTAATTTACCTGCAGCAGTAGCAGCAACAGCCTTATTGTGTTTTTCTGATCCATGCCTTTCTGTTGATCAATCAATAAGTGTAGAGAGAGACCATTCACCATTTTCCCAGGCCTAAAGTCAATTGCAGGTTCTTGATGGTTATATAACCTGTGCATCACAACAACAGGATAACACTGTATGTCTGACCACAGCTGACAATGTCCCCGTGTCATTTGAAATTTAGCTTTATTAGACTGACACAGTGGTCAACAAATGGCTTGAAATATCAGTCAGCCTCACATGAAATATTTCATTTCATTCGGGCAAATCTTTTCTTTACATCAAATAAAATAGTTTGTGCGTGTGCGTGTGCATGTGCGTGTGCGTGTGCATGTGCGCGCGCGTGTATGTGTCTGTCTGTGTGTGTGTGTAGTCAGGGATATTTCCGGTCTCCTAGACTGGCGTGTCCTGTCTGCCCTATGGCTCTGGGGATCTCTATGCAGTCAATTATGCAAAATATCTCGGCGTCCGTCTTCAAGATTATTTGTTTTACCTGCTCAGTAGCACTTAAAATTAAAGAAGGGGGGGGGGGGGGGGGGGGGACTGAACATAACAAAATAAAACAATGTCTCTCCCTATCCCCATATGCGTGTGTTTGAGCCAGGAATGCCTCAGTCTCTCGCGTTACCACAGCAATTCTATCTAATCTCCGCTGAAAAGAACAAGAAGGCCAGAAAAACAAGACTAAAGTGAGTCAGTAGGAACCGGGGAGCCGTGGGGGCTGGCTGGGGCTGAGGCAAGAGTGAAGAGAAAATCAGCAGTAAAGATTTGAAACAGGAAGAGTGTGGCGTCAGTACAGGCGGGAGATAAGAGTAGCGCGCTCCATACACAAACACAGGCTTTTCTGTGGCTCTCTCTGGGCGTCCTCTCTCCCCCTGGCTGGCTCCGGCCGGCAGCCCCGTCATCACACAGCAGATCTGGGGGCCTGATACACCCTTGGTGACTCCAGGGGTTTAAGGGGATTTGTGGAGGGCCCCGGAGGAGTGAGGGGACGAGCAGGCCCCCCTCAAACAGGCGCAAACCCTGGGAAAAAAACCCAGGAGACTTCTATCCCGCGCGCTGCATTGCTAACCTGCCCCCCCCCCCCCAGGTCGTGTAGCCTAAATGTCAGCTACAGCTCAACTCCCAGGGAACTAATTAAGAAGAAAGCCTTCCTATTCTTTGATTCTTTTACTGTGTCCAGCTGAGAGAGGCATTTTCCCCCCCAAAATTAATTCTACAAGTCAAAGTTGAGACAAGGCCTGCCCTGTTTCTCTCACACCCTGCTGAAGACTTGTGACTATAATACTTCCACGCTTGTGACACACAGTGGCAATGACCAGTGCCACTCCGAGAAGAAAAAACGCCCCCAATATAAGCTGGTTCCAGATATATGGTATAGAGTTCCAGCCATAAGAGAGGACCAGAAGCATCTTGGTAACAGCAGCATGGATACAGATCAACACTGCCGACACAAACTGCCCCTGTATTTACATACAGACGCAGGATCCCGTACAGCCTTTCCTTCACCACAAAACCACTGAACGTTGCGAGCGAGTTTCAAATCCTATTATCGGAAAATCCTGAGTCAAATGTCCTCCCCAGTGGATCTCAAAGGGCCATCGTTCAACAAGCCTGTGTGTATTATGACGCATCTCTAAGAGAGACATCCGTCCTTCAGACAGGCCTCACTCACAGCAGCCAAGACAGCAAGACACCCAGAGAGACAGACAGAGACACAGAGAAAAAGAGTGACAAACAGCAGAGCAGGCCGAAAGACATGCAGCTTCATCAAATCATCAAAGACACAAACCATCCCCACAACAGCCTGTTCTCCCTGTTACCCTCAGGGAGAAGATACAGGGTCCCAAAAGCACGCACAAATCGCTTGAGGAACAGTTTCTTCCCGCAGGCCACGAGACTCCTTAACATACACAAATAGTGTAGTAGCTGTACTGTACTGTACTGTAGCTGCTACCATTATGTATGTCTAATGTTTAATTGTATGTTTAATTAGGTATATGCTATTTGCACTTGTACATCAAATACGTCGAATTTTAAATGTTTAAGTACGTCCAAAGTATGCACATGACATGTGCACCTATGTGCAGTGAATATGCCACTGTCTCTGACTTGTCTTATCACTCTACTGCCTTATTGCTTGTTGTGTCTCTTGTTGTTTTTGCACTCATATGCCCTGTTATATTTGTACTACGTATGTTGTAAACAGAGTTCACAGCACAAGAATTTCACACGTGATACTTGTACCACGGAGTGACAATAAAAATCTTGAATCTTGAATCTTGAAGCTTCTGCACGAGACAGTCAACAGTGTAGCAGCACCATCTCCTACAACAATCCTTTGTTTCCCATCAACCTGGCTTTGTGAAAAAAGCATTGCTAATTGTCTTAGTCTCCACCGCCACTAGAGGCAAAACCAAACCGCTATAAGTTCCAGGCGCAACATGACAAAATGTTTAGCAGACAGACAGACAGTGTGTGTGTGTGTGTGTGTGTGTGTGTGTGTGTGTGTGTGTGTGTGTGCGTGCGTGCGTGTGTGTGTGTGTGTGTGTGTGTGTGTGTGTGGAGGAGAAGTGAGGGAGCGTTTTGGCACAGCGCTGAAGGCTGGGATTCCTAGGCGGGTTAATAAAAGTAGCCCGTGGGGCACTGTTTTTCCAGGCGCTCTCTCTGTGATGTTTCAATGTGAACTCAAACAAGCCTTCATTATGTGGCCACAGAACCTGGAGCCCCTGGTGCTGGGAGAGAGGCCCTGGAGCCCCTGGTGCTGGGAGAGAGGCCCTGGAGCCCCTGGTGCTGGGAGAGAGGCCCTGCCACTGACAGCCATGGCCTGCTGCTGGCTGCAGGGTGCAGACGCCTTCCACTCAGCTAGGGCTCTCTCTCTCTCTCTCTCTCTCTCTCTCTCTGATCCCTTTCTCCACACTCCTCTCAGCGTCTAATCCTGCATTCCCCCTCTCCTCCGTCCTCTTCTTCCTGCTTCACCACTGCTGCCCTCATTTCTTCCCTTTCTCTCATGTCTCCGTTCATCCTCCATGAAGGACAGCTTTCTAATAGAGTGCCACAGGAATGAGTGGTAAAACCTGGAAGTTAGCATCATCGCCTGTGGTTCCCTCGTCTCCGAGTCACTGGGCTTTTTCTATGGGGATTTTGGTTAGATGCACTGAAATAAGGTCTGTGGTTAACAACAAAGGTTTATGAAAATGAGACCTTCGTGTTCAGCCAGATAATCTTCACAAATGAACACAATTTCTTTTCATGATTTTTGAAGCGTTTTCTGGTGATCACGATTTTTGGCGATCGCATTTATACTCTTCTGAAATCATAAAAGTGGCGTTCAATTGTGAAGATGATCACAAACGTCTCAGTTTCATAAACGTTTGTTATCCACCACAGAACTTATTTCAGGCCTCTAACGAAAATCCCCATACAAAAATCCCATTGACTTTGAGACGAGGGAACCAGGCTAACTTCTGGGTTGGCCCAGAAAAATGCGTCATCCCTGCGGTACTGTATCGGGCCCTGTAGGACCTGAAAGCCTCTCATGCAGGCTTAGTTTAGCATCGCCTACCTCTTTCCTGTATAAAGACAGCTGGAGGACATACCTGCACTATATGCCTCTGGAGGCACTTCATCATGTTCGGTGGTCCACATACTGCTGACCCTGCGTGAAATAACATCATCTGATTTTTCATAACATACACTCATTTGTCATAGTTAAGGTTATGGCGGTAAATCACAATCCTAAATTGACAGTTGTGAAAATAGCCATTATCGCTTAAACACAACATTACCATTGGCCTGGTGTGCGGCTGCAGATGGTGTGTCATGATTAGCTTGGAGCCCGGCGTGGCACAGAACAGAACAACATCCCCATACACTTCTCTCAATGAGTCCAATTCTCCTAGATCTACCTTGCAACATAACAGGAGTCTCTTTCAAATCGCAATGCTCTGTGCCCAATACAACAGTCACACATAATGGAGAAAGAACTGCTGACAAAGG
The DNA here is from genome assembly GCF_964638095.1 of Poromitra crassiceps. NCBI lineage: Eukaryota > Metazoa > Chordata > Actinopteri > Beryciformes > Melamphaidae > Poromitra > Poromitra crassiceps. Next base: position 24,464,249 of record NC_139636.1, read on the forward strand.
AACACTTAGTTCAGCTTTTTGAGGAGACAGAGACCGAGAGAGAAACAGAAAGAGAGACAGGGAGAGAGAGAGAGGGGGGGGACAGGTCTGTAATTAGAACCATCTTTCTCTTGCAGCCCAGTGCTTCGCAAAGCAGTGGTAAAAAAGAAGCCCTCCTCCGCTCTCTGGCCTGATCCAGAGACACCCGCTGTGTCACCCAGGCCACATCCAGACCCAGATGATTAAGAGCACTGGAGATATTGGACTTCTGCGTCTCAAAAGGTCAGAGATGAGAGTGAGCAAGATTTGAAAAAGTCAGCACAGCACGACGCTGGAGAAACATCCTCAGATTGACAATATGTGGAATTCACAGTGGATATAATCTACTACTACTATGTGTCCTTTTAGTAGACCAAATCTGTGGCATTTCACAAAAAGTCACATTGGTTTTAAAACCTGTATCTTTTCATGATATAGTCTTGGCCTAGATCCTCAGTGATTAGGCCTACAAATACAAAAATTCCGAAATATTCATATTATTTAGGCTAGTTCGTCGTATTTGCATGCTTTTGGTAAGATATGGTATGCTTTTCAAGGACCTGATTGGAGAAGCTAGAGTTTTGGGGAGATTGGCCCCGTTGGTCATCATACCCAGAATCAGAATCAGAAACAGAATTACTTTTATTGCCACAGTATGCAAGACTACATAAGAGGAATTTGTCTTAGTGTCATTATGCAGCATAGCGGTCATGTCAATATTCAGTGATAAAGAAAAAGGAAAAACAACAAAAAGACAATTACAAGACTGCAAGTGCAGTCCAATATATACAATATGGAGGGAGTGTTCAGTAGGCATAAAATATGAATTTACATTGAATTTACATGAATTTACAGTCCGAGTTAAATAGGCGTTAAATAGGCAGTGAATTTACATGGATTTACAGTCCGAGTTAAATAGGCATTAAATTAAATATGACTTACAGTAAGCGGTGCACGATGTAGTTAGCAATACTTTAAGTGACGAGTGAAGCCCAGCTGCAAAGTGACGTTTGGTTGGGGAAGATGGGGGGGGGGGCGTTGGGGGGTAGCCTGGGTGAACCCAGCCTTCAACATGTCGTCACAGACTATGCCTGTAACGTAAGTACATAGAGGTCACGTGGAGGCTGGGTTTACCCAGGCTAGGGGGGGGGGGGGACTCAGCTGAGTTCAGGAGGAGGTAGTGGGGTTTGTGGGGGGTGTTGGTATAGGGTCCTTGGTGGATGGGGCTTACGGGCCTTGTTGGTGAGGCTGATGGTGGTTGGGAAGAAGCTGTTCTTGTGGCGAGAGGTTCTGGTCTTGACAGACCTCAGTCTCTTGCTGAGGGGGAAGATAGACACCAAAATCATCTATGTGCCCATGGAAGATAATTTGCTCCAGTGCTGCTTACACAGTATATTAACTGATAATAGGTGATGAGCATGATCCAAAGTAAGAAGACATAACTTTTAGTAATAAAAAAACGGTTTGAGGTGTTTATTGTATGGCCTGTATAAATAAATAATAAAAACTAAATATCACTACATCAATATAGCTGATGCAAATTCATTTTTGAATTATTTCAACCATGTATTCATCATGTGATTTTTAGCTGCACACAGTCCATTGCCCACCACGTTCACTTCCCATATGGAAAGAGGCAAAGTAGTCCAGGATAGTTCAAAACAGCTAACCCTAACCCTCTGTAGCTGTATCTACTAAAGCTTAGCTTCTAAATTATAGTGGAAAACAGCATTGACTTAAGTGTTTCGATGTCTTCTTGTTTCCGACCAATCTGCTACACAAAAGTTAGCTGTAATTTAAGATTATTTGGCATTTAGCTTTAGAGCTGCTAGAATATCAGATTTTCTTACTTTTGAGATGTTAGCAGCTTTCTACCACTAGTGTATGCTATGTATTAGCATGGCGCATGGATGATTGCAGTGTCAATGGTCGCCATCACTTAACGGGTAAGTTGAGCAACAGGCAAATCTGCAAAGACGATTTCTTGAACACAAAGCAATGCAGAGGTTAGATAGTAGAGACAGCTTTTCCGTCCAGTCACCAGCGGCCCACCATGGCCCATGAACTCCTGCCCTGCCCTGGAGTCTGTTTGAGGCCTGTGTGTGCATCTCTCTGTGTGGGGCTTCTGTAGCTTCTGTCTAGCCAGAGGCAGGGAACAGGCCCGGGCCTTATACTCTGTCTGGCTCCACAAAGACAAAATGATTCATTACCATAGAAACCACTAATGTGAGTCATCTTTTGAATAATCATCAATTATTCATTCAGCCATGCTCTCAGACTGTTTTGGTGGCTTTGTAAACACAAACTAACTAACTTCCCCTTCATCGTTCCCAAAAGTGAAACACGTGGCTGGTTCTCTTCCTGCCCTATGTTTACTGGTGTGCCTTTTCGTTTAGGAGTTTGTTGAAGTGCTTTTAAAATGAGATGTTATGTTATGAAGTTCCCTAATAGACCCCTACCCAATTTATTCTGAGAAATGTCAAAATTACATCTTCCGAAGTGATTCATTAATTAGTTAAGAAAAACAAACAGTAAATTGCTAAAACAACAACCTGATGAACAGTACGGGACAGTATGTCCTCTTCTTCTATCTTGACCACAAGAACGAGATAGAGTAGATTAGTGAGAGGTGTGTTGGATTGGAGCTGTGAGAGCCGTGTGACACCTCCTACGGTGATGAGCCTGACTGACATGGAAACACCAAACACTGTCCAGGAATCCCAAACATGTGTCTCATCAAGTGCTGTTGATAAGTCGGCATATTCGGCCACTGAAGATCCGTGCGTCCGTGTGGAAGAACTCCCCCTGTGTTGGGTCTCTGGGCCATTGAGAGGAATCTGGCTCTCCTGTGGTCAGCAGTTGGGACAGGTCAGCTAAAATGGCGGGTGAGAACCACGCTGGAGTCTGGGCAATGTTAAGTCAACACCACACAGCAGTTTGTCCTGTTGAGAGGTCGGCCATCCTCCCTTCCCTTTGACCTCTGACTTCTTCCCTCCAGCACTGTCCCGTCTGTCAGTCTGCCTGTCTCAACCTCAAACAAACGCACCCATGGAGTCCACTTGTGTCAACCAAAATGTTTTACTATCTAACAAGCTACTACTTACTCTCTCTTAGTCTAGCTAAGGAAGAGTAAGTAGTAGTTTGTTAAGATAGTAAAACATTTTGTGTCAACCAAAATGTTTTACTATGTAGCAAGCGAGATATGTGCTTCAACGTGAGCCTCGCGTTGGGACGTCGTCGCGGCAGCTAGACAGTCATACTCGAACATCAGCTCAGCGCGTTGGCTGCAGTAACTGCACTAGTCTCTCTTCTATCTGCTCTGCTCCATATCCGCGTCTATTCTTTCTCACAACAAACAACGATAGAACATTCCCTCCAGACCCCGACAAGATAAATACGGAAGCACGTCATCGGATCTACGTACACGGCTCAATGCAACGGCCAATCACAGTTCTTGCACTGTTCACGTCAGCCGCGACGACCCGAGTCGACGCTCTGTCACTCCTTGGCCACGGCACTGCCCACAGCGAGGCGCCACTTTCACATCCTTTAATCTAGACTAGTGGACATAGGATAATCTATTCCTTCAGTCTAAGTATAAAATCACAGGGTTTATCGTTCGGGCACAGTATGCTCACTGAGTTTCCTCAAATGAATATAGATATCTAAACAAACTCAACTCTGACAATGCATAAGTCTGTTCCTGCGTTTTACTGAGTAGGCCGAGATGCTACCTACCATGAGCAGAGAAGGTGGGGGTTTGGCCTCAGGCCTTCGCAGTAACCCAACTCATCCAGTGGAAAGTTTGAATGAAATGCAACTGCTTGTGTCATGCCTCTTAGATAAATGGCCTGGGACACCGGCCAAGACACCATTAAGCCACAACAAAGACACTGTCCCTGACTCTGTCATGCTCCGAGGAAGAAGAGAGATTTGTTCTAATACTTAAAGCCCAGAGTGTTTTGATTGTCTTTTCAACCAGGGCCTGTGTGTGACTAGTCTCAAGCTGAATTAGCCTTTCAACCAGGGCCTGTGTGTGACTAGTCTCAAGCTGAATTAGCCTTTCAACCAGGGCCTGTGTGTGACTAGTCTCAAGCTGAATTAGCCTTTCAACCAGGGCCTGTGTGTGACTAGTCTCAAGCTGAATTAGCCTTTCAACCAGGGCCTGTGTGTGACTAGTCTCAAGCTGAATTAGCCTTTCAACCAGGGCCTGTGTGTGACTAGTCTCAAGCTGAATTAGCCTTTCAACTGTCTGTGTGTGACTAGTCTCAAGCTGAATTAGCCTTTCAACTGTCTGTGTGTGACTAGTCTCAAGCTCAATTAGCCTTTCAACCAGGGCCTGTGTGTGACTAGTCTCAAGCTGAATTAGCCTTTCAACTGTCTGTGTGTGACTAGTCTCAAGCTCAATTAGCCTTTCAACTGTCTGTGTGTGACTAGTCTCAAGCTCAATTAGCCTTTCAACCAGGGCCTGTGTGTGACTAGTCTCAAGCTGAATTAGCCTTTCAACCAGGGCCTGTGTGTGACTAGTCTCAAGGTGAATTAGCCTTTCAACCAGGGCCTGTGTGTGACTAGTCTCAAGCTCAATTAGCCTTTCAACCAGGGCCTGTGTGTGACTAGTCTTTTCAACCAGGGCCTGTGTGTGACTAGTCTCAAGCTGAATTAGCCTTTCAACCAGGGCCTGTGTGTGACTAGTCTCAAGCTGAATTAGCCTTTCAACCAGGGCCTGTGTGTGACTAGTCTCAAGCTGAATTAGCCTTTCAACCAGGGCCTGTGTGTGACTAGTCTCAAGCTGAATTAGCCTTTCAACCAGGGCCTGTGTGTGACTAGTCTCAAGCTGAATTAGCCTTTCAACCAGGGCCTGTGTGTGACTAGTCTCAAGCTGAATTAGCCTTTCAACCAGGGCCTGTGTGTGACTAGTCTCAAGCTGAATTAGCCTTTCAACCAGGGCCTGTGTGTGACTAGTCTCAAGCTGAATTAGCCTTTCAACCAGGGCCTGTGTGTGACTAGTCTCATGCTGAATTAGCCTTTCAACCAGGGCCTGTGTGTGACTAGTCTCAAGCTGAATTAGCCTTTCAACCAGGGCCTGTGTGTGACTAGTCTCAAGCTGAATTAGCCTTTCAAAATATCTTTCTGTTGGTTTTTTATCAGTCCCCCCCCCCCCCCCCCCCAGCTCGGGGGCAGGATGTCTGAAGGCAGCTTTCATTTCTTCATGAGGAGTGGGTGATTTCCTCTTGTGTATATAGAGACATGGCCCAGTTAGATAGCACTGTCTGCACAGTGTGGAGTCAGGCCTCCTCGGCCCACAGATAAGCCAGCGACAGGGAGGAGAGGGGATGGAGAAAGAGGGGAAGGAGAGAGGGCTTACACATCCACCATTTTGAGCCCTCTGGAGGGGCCCTGCACTCTGTTATGTCAGACTGATGGTCACTGAAAAGATATGCAGCATACAATAATTGAAGCATATTTTGTCTTGTACGCTGCTACAACATCCCTGCATATGCCTGTTGGCTCTAAAAAACAAAACAAAATACATAATATATCAATAATGTGTAGGAATGCCATATACTCTTTGTGATGCCAAGTGTTAGATCTCCCTTTACTTTATGCTATGGCAAAGCATTTTCATACTTGCTGGATAGCTGTACACTATTAACATGACAACCATTAAGTTTGACTTCAGTGAGCATTGATCAAATGGCTGTAATGTAATCTCCTCAGAAGATCAATGGGCTGATGGTCACGTGAAATCTGCTCCTATACAGTAATGAATAAGCCATATTTATTCATAAGCTAAAAACATTTCTTATAAGCACTGTGCCAATAGAGAAAGAAAACAGCCATAACGTGTATGATTTAGCGAGATATCGCGTACAGAAAGTGGATAAGACGGGGCTTGGGAGAGCGGAGGGTGGGGGTGGAGAGGTGGGGTTGTTGGGTCTGCAGAGCTGGGACACTGTCGCCCATTGATCTGCACCCCAGGCACCTCCACACAGACTGTTGTTGAGAGCAGGTCTGCCTCCACACAGACTGTTGATGAGAGCAGGTCTGCCTCCACACACAGACTGTTGATGAGAGCAGGTCT